>NC_056565.1:12689709-12723194 GCF_013358625.1 Macadamia integrifolia
GTTTTTTTTTTTTTTTTTTTAAATCTCTGATTCGAAGCACTCTTTTTTCAATGTTTACGAATTACGTGTGGTAAGCGATTTCGGTCCTAGCTATGGAGTTGCTAGTCTTTCAAATAGGATTAACTTTGTATTGAGAGATTCTCGAGGTTTCCATTAGATTGGATTCCATGTTGGCCATTGATATGTCAACTGGGAAAATCGAGGGCCTTTGGAATCTGCTGGCTTCTAAGGGTAAGATCCTGTACCCGTCTTCTCTGCTTATGAGCAAAGAATTCAAGCATATTTGGAGGTAGTTTTTACCTAGCTTCCTGCCATCTTCATTGATAGGGATCAATTGTGTCCCATTGAGTTTCCGAGTGATCTTGTTAGGAGGGATGTGGCTATAGAGCCTTATCATTCTTTTGGTTTTTCTCCTTTTGTCTGGTGGGCATGTACCTGCCTAGTCTAGGAACCTCTTCCCCCCTCTCGTGGGTTCTTTGAGGTTGCCTTGCTGTGTTTATTTCTTCATTCTTACTTTAGTACATCAATAGTACCTATTAAAAGCTAATGTCTTCGATATGATTTTGAAATTTCTGTTTTTCTAATTATAGTACTGCAGTAGATCCCAAAGCTAAAGCTGCAAATATTTTGAATGGCTCTTGAATTGGCTTGGAATACAACATATGTTTCCCTAAAGTTATGATTCTGAAATTGAACAGCCATTATCTACTAACATATGTTTCCCTAAAGTTATGATTCTAATTTAGGATTGTTGACTAGAATTAGAAAGAGATTCCAGAATCAGAATTGCAACCATGTGGACATAAGTTCTTTCCAATTACCATGAGATGGTATTGTCCTCACGAAGGTTGTTTAGGACATCGCACAATTCTTGCTAAGAAACAAGTACGCACCCTCAATTGCTGACGTGTACCTACAAACATCTTATTGGAAAAGTTTAAGCAAGGAAAGGGAAATTTAAGTGCTACTCAGATGCTTGACCGGCTCACGGAGCAGACAAGCCCAAAATCTACAACCAGTCTTCTAGTGCACTCAAATGACATCGCAACCATGATTATCTCACACTGAAAACAAAAGGCCCAAAATCTACAACCAGTCTTCTAGTGCACTCAAATGACATCACAACCATGATTATCTCACACTGAAAACAAAAGGCCAAAGAAGGAAAGCAGAAAGTGACATATTAATGGTATCTTGCAAAGAGAAGGCTTGAAGCACCAAGTATCAATCAGGGCTTTTGCATAAAATCAATAAAATAATACTTTGACATGTTTATCAATCATCCCCATTATTCAAGTCTTAAGAGATACAAATCAACCAGACAATATGAAGATTCATCTTCTGCTCCACCACTCTACCTTTCCAGCCGCATCCAATTAGAGGGTCATCAACATTTGACTCATGCAAGCGACATATCTGCACCAGGAACGTACAGATTTCTCTCTTCTGGCAGATTCCCTCTTCGTGGAAATAAGCCATCGAGTTTTTGTGCAGGAATTACATGAAATCGTCTTCCAGTTCCTGCAGTGACTTGGTCGTTGATGCAATCTGTTTGTTAGAAGTCATTTTCTCTTGGACCATCAGGCCCTTGTAGCTCCTCATCTCTGCCTGTTTCTCCTTTTCAAGCCTCTCCATCTCCTCTCGCCGTTTCTGTGGATCATTGATAAGTTTGTAAGAAAATTCAAGGCATATAATCATATAATTATATATAGGAATCATGAAAAGGACAATTTTGCTTGGGAAAAAAAAAAAGGGAGGAAGAGGACATGACATTCAACAGCACACTGTTGAAAAACTCAACCTGGCCTAGGGAACGAACTCAGGTCCATCCACAACAATCCAACCTCCAAAAAAAAAACCCACAGAAAAAGGAGCTTTTCACTGTCAAAAATTACAGGTACAGGCTGTCCAGTATCATTAAGACAGAAAAAATAGAAAACAAATTTCAGATAAATGAGGAAAAGAAGAGGGAGGCTGGATGTGGACAGGAGCTCCAGACTTCTTGTATGGAAATAAGTCATGGGAAAGATAGACAACAGAAACAAAAGTCAAAGGTTGTATTGTATGTCGCTCTCTGAAAAATGATTACTTGCTTGGAAAAAGTATCAACGGTGCCAGAATTTCATACAATTGAAACCCACTAATATTCTCTCAGAATTACTCAAGTTCAGTATATTTGCTATAGCTTCTCTATAATGATTCTGATGGGATTTTAGTCTTGGGACTGATGCCCACTAGAATCATTTGGAAAAATTATAATTTCTGATGATTCCTAGATAAATATTTTTTAGGTCGCTTTTCATCCATAGAAGCACTTCTTCCATTTTTGTAAGGATCATTTGTAGTGAACATAAATTTACTATAACTAAACTTCACAAAAAGAGAGATATTCTCAAAATGAAATTACTGTGATAACTAATTTTAAGGAACGCTGAAGTGGGACCCCAAAGCATACACACTTGAAAATCAAAATTTTACCAAATCCAACCCCGAGCTCTGGTTGTTCTGGCCACATGATCATATATGAAAAACTTGATGGCAAGCACCTATACTCAACTAATTACCTCCACCCAGTCAAAAGTTTACAAACTCTAGCTAGGCTACAAATTTTGGAAAGAATATTATGTAACAATGACATTTCAGTTCTTCAAAATACACTGAATTGAACATACCAGTCAAGATTCAAAGGCAGAGATTAGAAGTATGGAATATAAATATTTCTTCTTTGTTATTCTTTGTTCTTTTTGCTTGACAACTAGTCTAAAGCTCTACTTCAAATAGGTCTCTTATGTTAAACTTTCAAAATTCATTAGAGCAAGAAAGCTTGGATTTTCTGAAGTTGAAGGATCAATTCCATCTGTAAAGGATGCAGTTGGACTTACTTTATCTCTCAGATGGACTTTTCTCTCTGCCCTTTCTGCAGCATTAACTGCTTCTCTCTCAGCTGCATAAACTGAACTGATGTTAAACCATTAATCCAAGAAAAAAAATGGGGGAAGCATTAGATTAAAAAAAAAATTGCATTTACTTAAAGAAGAAATTCCTCAATTCAAGGAAAGTAAAATACAAGGAAGACCATAAGCTGCTCTGGATTTTCTTCACGTAGAAACTTGAGGCTCAGTGATCAAAACATTGACTGTGTAACCAACTCAAAAACCTTCTAAATCTTGTAATTAAATTTTACTTCACTTTTCAACCAAATTTCTTGGATTTGAATAGGAAAATAGAGAATCCCCTTGAAAAGTTTAATTACCAAATCTAGAAAGATATTTAGTTACAGAAAAGTCTCATTTTGTTTTTTTAAAGTAATTTTACTACTCCTCATTTCCTTTTCTAGCAAACAGAAGGAGACTGACAGAAAATACAAATGACCAGGCTAAGTAGCAATGTTAATTATTAAAAGCATCATCAACTATTGGGTAAAACCAACTCTTTTTTTGTTACCAGAAAAAAAAAAACCAAATCTTTTTTTCACCTAAGCCGATTTTACCTTTTAAGTCTGGCTTCCTTTCAACTTTTGTCTTGTTCAGTCTATTAACTATCTCATTTATTCGTTTTTCAACTCTCACGGTTCGGACCTACACCAAAGAGCAAAAGTCAGAATCAACAAACATCTAGTTTCCTAACACGTTCCATTTATGTCTAGTCCAAAAAATGAAAGAAAATCCATAGAGCATCTCATAAATCCAGAATATACAAGCCTCTACTCACCATCTTAGGGTTGTGAAAACCAACTTGCCCAACATCCATTGAAGCCGTCTTCTTCAAATTATACCAAGGAGTGTAAACAACATCAACATTATTCACCTTGTTGCCTGCCAAGTAGCCAAAAATGTCAAATGAAACAGTTGGTCGTGTTACATGCATAATTTCACCCAAATTTATATGCAGAATTATCATGAACTTAGGAAATATCTAAATATAACATAAGCCAATATCAGAAACACATAAGATTTACCTTGGATAGAATTTGCTTTGACAAGCTGAACACAATCTTCCAATAAACCCTCACTTATATCTTCAACTGTCTGACCCTTGTTCAGTCTCACATAAACATGGGCCGAAGACATTTTATCGACATGGAACCTGCCATAAACAATCACAGTGCAAGTTTAAATTAAGAAGACACATCTACACTATTCATATAAAGACAAACAGGGTCCCTACTTTAACAAAATGGTAGGCCATATGCATGCTGGCCTCTCCCTTCACTTACAGTTTCAAAGAGAAAAAAGAAAAGACAGAATCACTCAGTAGCTATGAAAAATGAAACATATATGCTTCTCTATAACTAATAAATAAATTAGTTGTTTAATTTATTTCATGAATGATTTCACATTGTCTCATAATTCTTCCCCCTTTATGTCACAGTGGACTGGCAGAATTACATCTGCGTTTTTCCTTGGGACAAACCTAAAAACTAATGCATATTAGAAATGATCAGTGATGTGATCAAAAGAAAAAACTACACAAGCGATACTCTGAAAAAACATAATGTAATGGCCAAAACAAATGCTTCAAGAAGAGAACTAAGAAGGAATAGGAGATTAGAGACCGACTGGGCAAAAGAATAATAATAATGATGAAAACAGCACACCATTTCTGCTGGTGATTTTGAAGAAGAAATGATCCATTTATGAAAAATGGCACACTTTTCCAAAACCTGAACAGTTAAGCAGCATGGAAATGCATACAACACCTTTAAAAAATTCCAAAGACATGGCTTCTTTCACCCTTGAAGGCCAAGCATGTGCGTCATTCCTGGCAAAGAATACAATCCTAAAATATGCTTAACATACACTAAAAGAAGCTATGTAGTATGTACAGACAAATGCAAAGATTACCTCTTCGGTGAAGTACCAAGAGTAAACACGATTACTTGGAAAATACCAATTATTCAAATTCAGCTAAATAAAGAATGTCAAATTCAGCTAGTAAAGAATGTCACGTTGTAGAAAGGGTGAAACCTGATGCATAGAATCTAAGTGTTACTTTCCATGCTGGCTCTGTTTACTGCATTTGGTTTCCAGTTAAATAATTGTATACTCTTTAGTTCTTTATTTCAGTGGAAGTTTCAATTACAGAAGGCAAACGAGAGTTGTAAATGGTAATATTTCACAAGGGACAATCTATAAGTGCGTGAAGGATGGTCCTTGAGACCCATATATGATATTGAGAAACAGAATGAAGTTCATTGACAAGAGATTTGAAGCGCTTCTTGGTGAAAAAGGTTCCACACCTTCCATTGTTGGTGATGCTATGATACCTTGTACGGACAGACTTGTGTAATCAGAACCCGTATGCTGATGGTCCTACATCAACAGCAGTTGAAACCCAACTATAGTGATGGATAGATCGAGAAGGGAAACAGTTGAAATAGCTTCCATTGAAGCAACTAAGGATGATGGGAAATTATGAAAGGCAAACAAGAAAGTTCTAAAATCTAACAGTCAAGGCGAATAAGGTTCAAATCTTAACAAGTCCAGAATAATGTACTTGGATGGATAGTCCAGTTCAATTGCATTATGCCTTGTCTGGGATGCTGGAAAGAGGGCACCCAGAAGCAGTGTGATATTCCATCATATAAATAAGGCTCCTCTCTTGTTATCCGGAAAAAAATCGCCATAAATACTATGCAATCAGAACCTCAGTTCTTTCCTTCTAGCTGGTGAAAGTAGCTCCTAGCAAAGGAGCTTTTCTTTTTCCATAAGGTTAGCTGCAAAGATTATGTGTCTCTATAGACAAGGCTGCCATAGATTGATGCAGTTCAAAAGTACAATAAGGCCAACAGCAAACCAGGCCATCAAACTGGACCAAGAATGGACTAATATGTTTAATTTCGAGTGTCCATTTATATGGGCCATGGGCTTGATAATTTTGGTGTACTATTGCAATGGGCTGATTCTATAAGCCCATATGTTAAGAATTTAAGGCCTATACGAGATTATTGTTAGTTTTAATTTAGTAAGTTGTATCATTCATTTTAATAGTGTTTCTAGAAGGCTGGACAGATGTCCTACATTCTAGATCTTAGTCTCTATTTTGTTAAAGTTCTAGAATAGTTTCTATTTTGTAAAAGACTTAAGTTGTAAGGGATTCTCTCTACGACACAGGGTTTCCTATATTGCTTATTTTCACAAAGCTATAAATAAAAAGTAGGGTGTAGCCCACCCCATTTAGGTGGGATTTTACTGAGCTGTTGTTGTGTTCCATTTCTTTTACTAGTTTAGTATTTTTTTCTTTGCACGGATCCATGTAGCCGACACCATTCAGTTGAGATATGGCTGAGTTGTTGTTGTTGTAGATCATACCTACTACCAACGATTTGAGAAATAATTTAGCCTTGAGCTTGTCAGTTCACTGACACAACATGGTTCTGTAGGATGCAGTAGGGAAACCTTGGTGTGATGCCAAGGCTGGAGTTGGTGGAATTCCTTTTCCACAGTTAGGTGAGAGGCCTAACACAGCCCTTATTCCATTCTTCAATTCTTCTATCTTCTATCTTCTTCCTCCCCCCCCCCCCCCCCACCTTTCCATTAAGAACCTGTTTGGTAACTCCCCCGAGATGATCTTTTCTGTTCTAGATTCCATTTTATAACAGAAATCGAAAATAAAGCGTTTGGTAATTCCTCTCTCATTTCTGTGCCCAAGAATTGAACCGGTTCAAAATATCATCTCAAGTGGAGATCAAGTAAACACCTTTTAGGTGTTCCTTCAGTCCCAAGATGGTCTTTAGGGAAATAAAGTGAAAAGGTGTTCCTAAAAAAACCCGATAGAATCCTCCAAAAACCTACGTCACACGACAAAGGTGGGGGCCACTGGTTGTGACCGTTGTTCACCAGAGAGGGAAGCTACTGGACGACGAGCTCGAAGTCGCCGCTGCCCTCACCTTTCTTATCTATTTGATCACTGCTCCTCTCTGATCGTCCTCTGCTGAATCGTTGCTCTGAGATCTTCCTCTGCTCCTCTAAGATCGTCTTCAGGTAGGTACATCCCTTCTTTTATTGAATCAATCTCTGCTCCTTTGTTTCTCCGATATCTTCCTCTGCTCCTCTCTCTCTCTCTCTCTTTGATTGTCCTTCCTTTGAAGTACATCTCACCAGGAAGCTACCTGTGGGTTGAGAAGGAAGTAGGATTGGAAGATATTCTGGGAGTTGGTGATTTTTTTAGGACTTATTGATGGGAAATTGTAGTTTCTCTCATAGATTCTTGAAGCATAATCTATAATATCATAATCTGTTATGTGTAATTTTGTGAGATCATAAACCTTTTAATTTTCATGATAGGGCAGCAAACAGGTTGCAGAGAATGGGGTGATGAAAGAGAAGACCTGGACAATATAGAAAACATTTATTGATAAACACTCATTGCGGTGGCAAATGTTGATGCCCTGATCTTTTCTATTAGATTTGTTATCTATAATGAGCTTTGATCATCAATTCGGCATCACACTTCTATATGCCTTTCTCCCATACGCACCGATCCACAATGTCCCTATCGGATTGTATGAGCTTCTGCTCTTGTGTTGTTCCTGAAAATCCATAATGCAAATGAGCACAAATAATATGTCCATTAGCCCCATAAACAGATGCCCAAATAATAGTTCTTACTCCTTATCGTAGCTGTGGCATATGGGCATGTGGGGCCAGGACTTTTCTTAACAAATGCCATTTCACTCTAGGAACTGTCCCTAGAACAGTTTCGGAACAAGTTTATCAAATGCCCACGTAGAGTAAAAAAATCATCTTTTCATGAGGTAAAACAAAGAGATGATTTTGCCAAAGAACGGCGTTCTCAGAACAGAATCGTTACCAAACAGGCTCTAAGAGGTCAGATTGTGTTCTTCAGTCTTACGCATCCTACTTTTCATATTTTGTTTGCTCTCTTGAGTACTTACTATTCTGTCTACTAACCGGTGTCAGAATTCCTTCTTGAGTTTTGGACAGAGTTTTGGTGCTATAGTCAATTTTATGACATCTCATCAATCCTTCAAACTGTTGCTAGTTCATTTCCTTCTAAAAGACCTACAGCGCTACCTTATTGGCTTCGTTTAATTCTGTCCAGCTACTTTCAATTTTATATACCCACTTACTAATTTGTTCAATAGTTTCTATTTCATGCCCATACTTTTTACTTTGTTTACACTTGCTATTTCTTCAATTTAATTGCTGTTTTAACCTTAAGTTTCTAATTTTAGTAACCTTCTACTTTCATAACCCCTTGATTTCTCCAAATCTAACCATTGAATTCACTTCTAATTTTGGAAACCCATTCCTCACACCTAATAGGCCTTGTGATCGGAGTTGCAACCAGATCTGATCATCCTTTGAACAGGTTGCTGATATTTCTCTTTTGGAGGGTTGTTGAGATTTGAGAGACTTGCTGTTCTGGATCTTTGTAGGCTGTTGGTTCCCAGCCTCGGGTAATTAGATAGCCATTACAAATGGGTGCACTCTCAGAAATGTTTTGACATTATTCTTATGGGCTTCAGTTACAGGTCCTTTCTGGTAATGTTGACTATGCAGATTTCAGGTACCATTGGAAAGAAATTATTGATGACCATATGTACAAAGGAAGTCAGAAAATTTTATTTTTTATTGTATATATTCTTCTTCTTCTTCTTCTTTTATTTTTTTAACTTGTGGCTAGTCATTCCTGTACAACCATATCCTATCTCCTGGAACCAACCCAGTAGTATCACTATCACTACTAAATTAGAAACAGAAAACCCATCACTGCCCTAAACTCTTCTCAATATAGGGTGTGGTGAGGCAAAGTGGAGTCCAATAAAACCCCAACCATACATAAGAACCAAAGGTTTCTAATTCTATATCAATTTTAAAATACTTAAAGAAACATAGTTACTACATTCGATAAGGCTACAACTTACAAGCGTCTAATGAGACGACAGGCATTGTTGGTATAACAAGCTAGTCAAATGACTGAGCCCTTTTTGTCAGGGAGCAATCAAGAGGTTCTTCAAAAAACATTTCAAAAGCGAGATATACATGAAGTGAACATAGATTTCCTATGTAAAATGAAGGTCATTTCAATTTATTTGGCACAGCAGGAAAACAGAGATAAAGTGAGCACGATGAACGATTCCACACTATTCACTATGTACTTCTCTTTAAATTGCTCTGATTCTCCTCAAGCAGGTTCCATGTTAGAGACTTGCATATCCAAGTCGGATAAACTAATTTTATATGCAAGTGATTTTTTACTTTCATGGTTATATCCACCTGGGTCATAATAAGTATATCACCCTGATTTACTTTGAAGCAGTCAGGGTTACATATTGGGGCTCTTTCCAAATTTGCACAAAATCTGGCAAGGCCAAATAAATAGAACTAGCACCATTAACAGCACTAAACTGGAAAAATGCATGGCGTCGTGAACTGGAACTGATAACAAACCGAGTAAAACGTATAATCTCAAGGGATTCAATATACAGAGGTTTTATCTTTTGTGCAGGTGTTTCTCCCCAGTTTCTGTATGATGTCCTTGGGGAGGGGGGGAATGATAAAAGTGTGAATAACACAGTTAAGAACGACTTCTGTATGTAGAATTCTTAGTATATGTCATTTCATTTACCACAGAAAATAAAGGATATACAGAGATAGATGCAAGGAATAACACAAAATTGTAAAATTGCTGATAGAAACCCGAAGCAATGATAAAAATGTAAAGGAAAAACAAGAACTGATGGCATTGATGGAGTAAATATCAAACACACAAGAGCTGTAATTGCGTTACGCAGCATCAGAAAAGCAAAGTTCTGAACTCTTACATAAACATATAAGAAGTCAAACGTAACAAGTAAAAATTATAACTTAATCATGTGAACATGAATCTAGAGTCTTAAATGGAAATTAATGCGACACAAAACAAACTTAGGAGCTGTTAATCCATGGAATTTCAAAGGAAAAAAATAAAAAATAAAAAAAGAGAAGAAGAAGAAAAAGAAAGAAAGTGAATCTAATAGGTAGAACACTCGAATTGGACAATTGAAGGCAAGGATCAGACGGAACCAAGGGTTATCTCACCAGACATCTTCTGGAAATCCGTATTTGATGAGCTCTTCGTTCTCGTGCTTGTCCAATCCCATGAAGATCGTATAATCACCAGCTTCTGGTCGGGCTTTGAAGTAGAAAACCATCGTTAATTCTCCTCCCAAAATCGACCCTCCCCCCTAAAAAAAAATTAGGGTTTTGAGAATGGAGAAGCCGATGAAGGGAACGAAAGAGAATTTTCCACACGATTACTTGTAAATATAAACGCAGTGAGAGATGAGAGGATCGTGGTAGCTGAAAAGGCAACAAATAAGGATTGGTTCTATTGTTCTAACTTCTAACGCTCTCTCTCTCTCTCTCTGCGTTCAGCGCACCAGAAACGGAATAAAGGATGTGGAGCAGGTAACTTTCAAAAAGTGCGATACAAGATCCTCTGCCCGCGCGGCGCCCAATTGGGAAATTGGCAAAGGTCACAGTGGGCCCACTGGACCGGGCAACCTTGATTACCTTGGAGACTGAAGGCCTGAACTCATAAACAATTCTATGAAATCTAAGATAATAATTTTTCTTCTGTGAATGAAGCTTAGAATAATAAAAGTGTCCGATGATGGAGGACTAGGGCTTATTGCTTATGTGGTGTGGAGCTGGCTGCCGTCAATTGGATAAGCATTGGGGAGTGGTTGTGGTTCAAAGCTTTTAGTCAATAGGGGTAATTTGTAATGGAAAAGAAGATTCCATGTCCACAATGTGGAATGCTTTTCCACTTCTTCTCACATTTTGATCATGTGGTTTCACATTGACACTTTTTCTCTCCAGAATCATGTGGATAGAATCAGTTTTTGGATTGTGATTGATGTAAGAAAGAGATTCTCTCCACATTGTCCACGTGGTCCCTCTCCCAGCAGTAATTTTGTTATTTGAAGGCTCAAATCCTCTCTCTTGTAGCGTTATTTAAGTGCCAACAATTTATCGCTCTCCACTCATCACTCAACCATTTTTCACCACAATGCATTGTTGGGAAGCTTCTTACACTTTTGTTTATGATCAAATTGATAGGACTTGAAGATCCCGAACCATACCCGAGACACAGTAGACATGAAAATTAGGTTCTTTCGCATTCAATTTCATCGACTAAAAGAAGTTTATACCAATAGGTATAAACGAATAAATAATATAATAAAATATAACTGATCAGAGAGCCTCAAATGTGACTCCTCCTACAACCAGTGGTTATTCCTCTTTGTTAAAAATCAAGCTTTGGTTCGAAACTTCAAGTTAGACTTAAACTCCAAAACTTCACAAGCTTTTGAGTACAACTTCAATGGTGAAAAATGTTTTTCAAAACCAATCTATATCCTTCTCTTTTTGGATAAGGAATAATAAAAAACATAGAAAATAGAAAATAGAGAGAAGAGACTAGAGAGTTGTGTGAGAAAAAGAGAGAGGGATTTTATATTATGAATTCAAGAGGTTCACCATTTTCTCTTCTTTCCCAAAATCAAGTCTACTTAATTTGGAATCCAAATTCCCAAAAGTCACCCTAATCTCTTATTTCCCAAAATCAAGGCTTGTTAATTTGGAATCCAAACTCCCAAGAGTCACCCTAATTTATTATTTCCCAAATTCACTTAATCTTATCTGGACCATATTGCTTGTTTCCAAAGAAAGGGAAGAAGCAGAGTTTAATAGTGACGATCCAATCCTATCATTAAATAAGATAGGATTAGAAAAATCAAGTATTTAATAAATATGAAATTACCCAAGTATCCCCACTGACCAACACCCTCGTTATGGAATTTTAGAGACGTATGAAATTACCGCCATACCCTTATGCCATAGTATATAATTCAAGGGGTGTGCATGCAAATGACGAGATTGGTTAAGATATGAACACATTCAATCTTAGAACTATTTCATAAATAGTACAGAGCTCTGATTCCAATCCAACGGCATGCATTGAAACCCCACATTGATGTTCTTCTATAAGGACAATGATTACCTTGTTGACATACCTATTACTCATGCAGATTAGACGCACAGCCAACATAATGGCATTGGTCCAATTTGGACCTCTATCATGTTATGTCTAAGTGTACATTTCATTCACACAGTGAATAGTATCTCTCAGAATTAAGATAGATGTGATATTATGTTTATCTCATAAATTAGCATAGGCAATTATGTGTGCGGAATACGACATAATAGACTCTTCGCCAACATACACACAATATGTGTGCTCGCATTCATATCCCGACATCATCATGTCTGGTCATACGTAATGCAACAACCATATGATATGGATGCCCAGTCCAAACCCTAGTTGTGACTGAATTTAAACAAATTATGGACACAGTTGCATTTTTATAATCACATGCGATAAAATAAGAAAAATCTATAAATGAAATGAATTGGTTCATTACATGAAACCGGGTTTGATGGACACAATATCCAACACAAATTATAAGAAAAGCAAAACTAAAGAGTGAGTCTATCATCTATGAGCTTTTTTCGTGTTTTAATTTGGAACCTTTAGTGCTCGACTTGTAACATCATGACCGGCACAATTTATATACTTGTTCTCACCATCCAGTACATTAGGTCTAATTGTTCAAGACCTCCTATGCGCAAGTGCTCTACTGCACTCTACGCCAACCAAATGTGCTAAGCAACTAGCCACTATAATGGGTGGCCTATTATATCAAGCAATTTACACATTAATATTTTATTCAGAATTGAGTTTCCCTTCACTCACTGCAAACAGAGAATATCTTAAACCACACATCTAATCTTTGGACTAGACTGAGAAATGTTGTTTTCGACTTTGCACGGTAAGGCTAGGATTAACGATGAAACTCACTTACCCAAAAGTCCAACAGTCATAGGATTACATCATGATGGATAAAAAGAATCCACAAATTCTCTCTTATCCTGGGCGACAAAAAACTGACCAGGCCAAATTCTTGGAGCTAGAAGTAGAAGCTCTCCTAAATGTGCCCTAAAGTGAAATACTGTTCAAGCCATGGTTAGAGGTTGCAAATAGGAATGACCTTACCTTCACCTTTACCTTTACCTTTACTTTCCCTTCACCTTTTTATTTGTTTATTTGTTTGAATGAGAATAGGGTTGGTGAGGAATTTACCCTTTACATCTTGGATACGTAATTCTCCATTACCCTTTGTAAAAATCCCTATCCCCAAACTGTAAATAGAAAAAGCGAGTAAACTGTTGATGAAGAATGCATTATGAGCCCATAAAGAGTATCTGAGTATGTTAAATGGTATGGATTATAAGTATAGAGCCTAGGATTTAATTGTGGTGTGTGTATAAAATTTTTCTTTCTATTTTACATGTAACCAAACTAGAATTACAAATCTCTCTTAAAATTCTTAAGAGGGCAAACAATATACAAGGAGTAGATCCATTCAGGATATGTTGGATATAGTGTCCATCAAATAAAAAATAAATGGTTTAATTTGTATGAATCGTTGGTTTGTACAATTAAAATAGGGATAAGGAAGCATGTGCCATTTCTATGTAGATTCTTGCGTGCTTCCTCTCACATCTCACCTATGTACCCTATACCTTATCTCTTCAATAGATGCACTTCCTATTGGACAATACGTCACCCCTCTATTGGTGCAAATCTACACTCATTAGGGTCATATGAAACCCTATCCCACTAGGTGGCATAATTGGAAAGACATTCCAACTTCTATTTGAAAGCATAATATTTGGAATTGCAAGGCTTCCCATCCTTCCTTTGGAGGATTTTTGCTCAAGAATTAGCATCCGGAGATGGCCTTCGATCAAGGAAGATTCCAATTGATCCTAGCTGCAAGTGATGAGGGAAACAAGTGGAATCCGATGGTCACATTTTGCTTGAATGTCCTTTTGCACAAGCAACTTGGTTTGGAAGTAGCTTATCCTTCATTGTGCCCTCCAATAGTCTCCCAAAGATCTCTTCTCTGCTACAAGAATGCGATAAAACCAACTTGCATAGCAAGAACAAAAGTAAGGAGGTGTTGAGCTTGTTTACGGTTATATGTTGGTTTCTATGGGTAGCTAGAAATGATGCCATGTTTAACAATAACTCAAACTCATGGTCTCCAATCCAAGTTTTCTCAAAGGCTAAGCATGCTCATAAAGAATTTTGGGAGGTCATCAAAGGCTATCAAGATCCCCTTCCATCTCAACCCTCCACCCCACAGCGTTGGTTGCGGCCTCGACTTGGTTGGATCAAGATGAATTGTGATGCATCACTCCCATTAAACTCTTATACTGGAGGTATTGGTTGTATCGGTAGGAATGATGATGGAAACGCCATATGGGCTTTTTCCGAACCAATGTTTTTTGGAGATATATTTCCTGGTGAAGGCTTGGCTATTAGGACCGGTTTACTTTGGATGTGGAGAAAAATATTACGTGCCTTACTGTGGAGTATGATTGTGCTTCTCTCATAAATTACTTGGTTACCCCTAAAAGCTCCCCTCCATCTTCCTTGGTGTGTATTATCTCATATATTCAGGTACTAGCTTCTAAAATTTTGAATGTTACCTTTACTCATATTTCTAAAGGGGCAAATATTGCCGTCAACTCCCCAACCTGTAAGGTCTTATCTATTACATGTAAGATATCTTGGTCTCTATCGACTCCTTGGCTACTTGACCTTTGTAATCAAGAAGCTTCGAGCTTTTCATGCTCCCCTTGCAATTAAATTGCTACTCACAAAGGCAACAAAAAAAAAAAGTCAACTACGATAACAATACTGTCTCACCGTATCACAAGCAACTCTGAACGATTCAAACCGTTGTCACTTTTGACACGCCAGTCTTCAAGACTTTCGAGTTTCGACCAGGCTTGGGTGAAGCCAAATCAACGTTTAACAGGGAGCGTAGATCTTGTCGAGAAAATGCCAATCCAAGGCTTATTCGTTTGAATTAGTCACCGTGTTTTTGACCATCTCAATTAGACCGACGATTAGTCTTACGATTTGAGGAAAAGTGTGGACGGTGTGCCGTGTGGGGTCCAATGAAACGATTATACAGTTAGAATTTAGAGAGAGAAAGGAGTTAAGTTGCAGACATACTTATCTGTCACTCACGTGTCTTTACATTAATCTATTCCGAACTTTACCAAAAAAAAAAAAGAAATATATATTTGATATTACGATTTGCGAGAGAAAGGTAAGAAAGTGAAGGAGCCAGGAGGAAGGAAGAGAAAAACAGAGCACTTTGGAGTTTGGACATCTGGTTAACGCTGGGAAGGAGCCGCTGAGAAGTGAGAAGCCAGGCTAGTGATGGGTGATGATAAATCTTCGACTGTAATGGCGAGTAGAGACAGAGAGAGAGATCGAGAGCTTCTCATCATACCTGTCTCTGACTCTGCTCATGATGATGCTTCTTCTAAACCTTCTTCATCATCTGCCGCTTCGTCTCATCACTCCGGTAGAGAGGTCAGCTTCTGTACTTTCTCTATCTCTATCCCTATCTGTGCCTTGATTTTGCTTTGCTTTGCTTGGGTATGTTTTTTTCTTTGAAGCAACACAATACGGAGATTTTCCGGTGGTGCATGTTATCCCCCAAACCCCCGTTGAATTGGGTTTTCTGAAAGACCCTGTTACTTGTTTTTCGCATAGTAATTCTTCGTTTTTGAAGCAGTGCTTATGGAGGACCATATTGCTTGTTTTAATTGATTCCTCATCTGCATCCTCTCTCCACTATGCTATCTTTTGATTCTGGAGGCTTTGTTAATGACCTAGTTCTTTTTTTGTGCTCAATGAAACCCCTTCTTAATTTAATTTTTTTTATGTGTTGTTTGAGAGCATACTTCAGTTTTGTTGGTGGAAGGGTTAACCGTTCTTTTAAAGAATAATTCAGTTATACTGAGAGCCTATTCTTCAGTTATACCTAACTTGCTGAGTGATTTTACTTGCTTTATAACGGGTGGGTTAAGATTTTCATTGATTAAAATTTGATGGAGGTCCAATAGTAGTTTGCTAATTCACTGGTTCAGCTCCAATTAGTAGATTAAGGAAAATTTTATGATAAGACTTCCCCTTTCAAGTATCTTATTTGGCTATCTGCGATGATGATAAATGATGGAAACGGTGAGAAAGGAGATATTGTGCCGGTTGAAATTGTAGAAAGGATAAGGGGAAGGCGAATGGTAAATTGAGTTTGAATTGGTAAGGATGACATAGTGACATGTGTGTTCATGATGATGATGATGATGATGATATGGTCCCAGTGTGTGATTCCTGTAGTTGACTCAAAGTTTTTCAGATAAGGCTTCTTTGAATTTAGTCTAACCTAAACAAGCATGATTCTTCTGACACATTTATTGCTCCATCAAGGGCTTAGTGACAAGATGTGGGAGGTGGGAAATGGATTATAATTACTTTGAAATCATTTTTTCATATTAAATATTTATTCAGAGTATGTACAGAGTTTGATTGACAGAAGCATGTGATATCTACAGTTAGAGACAAAAATTTTATGAGAAGAAAAGATAGGTCAGGTTTAATGTGCTCTTTGTTCTTGCTTACTTTTTTCTTGGATTTAAGTGGATGAAGAAGAAAGCAAGGGTGAATCTTGGATATAATCTGTAAATGGGTGCTGAGTTATGTACATGACGATAAGCCTTGGATCTCCTCAAGGGTGGAGGACTTGATGAAAAATTAAAAAAGGAAAAAAAAATTAGAAGGCTTAAAACTTTTCTTGATTTGCTCCACCAACTGGGAAGTACCTTAAAAAAATTCTTTTGGTTCCTTTCCTATAAGAGGAGCCAGCAAATAACAAACAATGTTGAGCTCCATTGCATTAGTCCTTGGTTTCTTCGATATGATTTCTTGTAAAAAGCTTTCATTTCTTCTGTGTTGGACAGATTCATTTTCGTTTTCTATATCAGCCCCTATTATTTTGGCGACATGTGCCACGTCAGATGCTGATATCCTTGGTTGTGTAATTATTACCTAGTAGATGATGAACTGTTATGAAATTTTTTTTTGTTGGGGGAGGGGGGGAGGAAGAGAAGTGGGTCTACTTGATGGTGGATGTTCTGATGATGGATGTTCAGTCTATCTTTTTCACAGTAGTAATGTGATATAATTTTTGTACGAGTAGATGTACAATGACTCCCCCATCCCCCCCCCCCTCAAAGAAAAAAAAAATGGTGTTGCTTGGTTTATAAGATTTTTTTGCTCCGATACATTATAAGCTATGAGAAAGTTGTTGACTTGGCATGGCCATGTTCAATGGAAGCTTTTAGATGTTCCAGTATAGATGAGTGATTTAGTGAATAGTGGGACATGGTGTTGTTAAGATTGAAGGTCTAGAACCCAAAAATGACCATTGTCTCTCTCCTTTTCTTTTTTATTGGCGAGTGTCTGCCATTTCATCTGTCTCGCTTTTGTTATCCATGAGGAAGAAAAAATTGATGCTGCCCAAGAATTCGAGCTGACTGAATTTCTCTCTCTCTCTTTCTTGTTGGTGGGGGGGGGGGAGTGAGAGGAGTGACGTGGGCCCATGCAAACCAAATTGAAGGAAGAATTTTGTGGGATGATTGTAACTCATGAGAAGTTGAGAACAACTATTCATTCTGGTGAACATTGGAAATAAAAGAATAACATGTTGGTCACCAGAGTTTATATGATGTGACTAAGTAATGAGATGAGAAAAATAAAACCAGGAAATAATGCATTTAATGGGAGTTAAGAGCAGTTTAGAGGAACAAGGTTGGTTTGGCAAACAGGAATAAATATACCGAACCTTAAAATGCCTGCAATTTCTGATGAGGATAAATTTCTCATCGAATACATAATCTGGTGCCTCTATGCCTCCCTTTGATTTTATTTATTATTATCTTTATAAGGATTTTATATCCTGCTTCATCAGTTCTAGAGTTATTTTCTGTTGAAATCCTTCAATGCCTTAATTGGCATCTATGCTGCATCTCCAAATCAGATATGCAAACAATTCTTTCAGTTCCATGCAAACATCTAGGAATTGCATTCTATCAAATCTAATCTGAATGTCTTCTGCATATTGGTAGAATGTCAGAAACTCTAATTTTCTGCTTTACAATGTTTCACAATTCATGCACACATAATTTTATTCCCATGGTTATTGATGTTCTACAGAGTTCTTGCACTTTCTGATTCAGGCAACTGAATTTGATGTTAAATTAAATGTGAAATCTTTGTTATGGTACAGGCTTTCTACAAAGTGGTTCAAAGCTGGGCGTCAAAAAAGTTCATGACTGGATGGTGAGTGTATGTTCAAATATGTTTGAATTCCTGTGCACATTTTTCCTCTTTGTCTCACTTGTTGCGTTATGCTCAATACAACTGAGAATTCATTATAAATTAAGCTTAATTTGGAGTTGCGTTCTGTTTAGTCATTCCTAATGTTCTATTATTCCACCTTTGCATCAATGCTGTTCTCCAATCAGTAGGGCAATGTATTGAACTCAGATATGATCTGAATGTTCCTAATCAATTCTGAGCTGTGAAAGATAGATTTCATTAATTGTGAGACTCTTTTCTGCTGGGCCCTAACATTTCATTCCTAGGTCAAATTCACTGGAGCTCCTAGAATCTTTGACTGTTCATTGGGCCACTGGTTCCAAGTTCCAATAATAAGATTGTTCGGACCATTCAAATTGGATGGTCAGACTGTCAGAGTGTGGACAGGTACTTCCATGGATACTTGTATTAAGAAGTACTGATTTAATTATATTCAATACCAAACTCAAAGAAAGACCCACCCAGAAAATCATGAGAACTCTTCCCATCAATCTAGGCACGTCTTTTGAGAATGACTCTAGAACGTAAAATTATTTAGTTTCCCTCTGTTTAACTGCTCGAACGATCCTGGCTAGGCTACCAGATTGCCCCCCACATGTCTGGAAGTTTCAGCCTTTAGTCTGCTTTTTGAAACATTTTCAATGCATATTGACTTGCAAGAATCTGTGTTCTGTGTGTATCTGTGTATTGTGGGCTATCAAAACGAAACAGCCTGCCATACACATTTTGTCAAAGGTTTGACTGAAATTTCGGTCTTAGGTATAGTCTCGCCGATATTTCGGTCGAAATTGTCAAGTCCCTTAATATAAACACCAAGTTTCGCACAAGGGTCAAAATTCCAATCGTGACACTTTCGCCTGGTTTTGACTTCTGAATTTGGAGTACCCAGTTTTCTTGTTGTCTTGGCCAAATCACTGCCGTACAAGCTTGGAATTAGTGCTTGGACAGTAGAGGAACGTAGTGGAAGCAGCGAGTCGCTGCTTTGTAGGAAGATTTGTGCAAGATCCAAAGTTGGAGCCTTGGAGGTATTCACTTTTTCCAAAAAGTACTTTTTGCAAATAAATAGAATAAATACTTGGTAGTTGACATTCTATATTGGTTGGTCCTAGGAGTCTAGGATTCTAGGATGGGCATAGGGGTGTCTTATTGCTTGTATTGTACTATTGTAGTACAATTGTTGACTCTGATATAAGTGATTCTTTGTAACCAACTGTGTATGATGCATGATTTTATCAAATGGTTTATAAGATAATGTTTATTCATTCTTAATACATATTTAAGTTGTTTTACTTGAATTATATGGGTTCTAGTACTAAACATTCTCAATAGGCCATATTAGAAAATGTATATAACGTACATTACCAACATAGGCTATGAAGTCAACCTACCATTTTGTGTGATTTTTTAAAATCTAAGGGTTCCACTATGTTTAGAGGGCCTAAAATAGGGTGTCCTAGAAGTTTCATGACCTAATTTGGTCATTTGGCTCCCAAAACCAGCTACTATCGAAACACCCAGAAAAAAAAAAAAAATTGTACAGGTTTCGACCAAAATTTCAGTTTTGGTCGAAAATTTTAGGCCAGGCTTGAAACTAAAACCTAGTACTATGGTTGTGGAGATCCTAGTTTGCTTCTCAAACAGGGATGATAATGGTGCAGGTCAAACAGATAAACTGCCATACCCATCCCTATTTAGATCATCACTGTTTTGTAGCTTCTTTAATGGACTAGGTAGGTTTCTTTAAATAATATGAAGTAGAGACAGAGTTAGTTGAACTTTTGGTCTGAATAAATCATCAAAAAATGTGGTTGCCTTTGGAGATTCAAGTAGTAAATAATAAAAAAAAGGTGGCCAGAAGTCCTCTGTTCAGTGTAAATAGTCTTCTAAAATGAAAAAAAGGTTCCCAGCACCCTACCCTTATCACGACTCAGATTGAATTTGATTAAGTGTAATTTATGAACTTCATGTTATGCTTGTAAATGGCAAGTGTCGATGAATGATACTTTATGATGAACTGTATACACCTTTCCTCTTCATAGATCTTGGGAGATCATTATTCAGTGAGTTCTGTGATGGAAAAGGGGGTTCCAATTATGTTCCACTTTACAATTTGGTCTATTTATTTAGTGGTGCATTCTTCATCGTTGAACCTGTACCTCATCAGTTTGCATTTTACAGTGTCATCCTATTCCCGATAGCGATCACTTTCTATATTACATGGTGGTTTATTCATTTTGTGGATGGATTTTTCTCTCCGATCTATGCTCAACTTGGAATCAACATCTTTGGTATGTATACCTTTCCAGTCTAGTACTTCTCCCCTCATTTTTGTGGAAATTGTGGACATTGAATGTGTATGGTGTGAACTGCTCATTTTACTATAGCTGGAAGATATTACTTGACATGCGAATCATGTATAATTAACATAATATACCTTCTATAGTCTTTTGTTTTTGATGGATGAAACCAGCTAGTCTATAAATGCAGAACATATGGAATCTGCTCTAAGCCCATATCTTTTTGCATTAACAATAGATAAATTAATTAGGGGGATTCAAGAGGAAGTCCAATGGTGTATCCATGTATGATTTTTGCTATGATATAGTTTTAGCTGCTGAAACAGAGAAGGGATTAGAATAATGGAGTAATGCTTTAGAATCAAAAGTTTCTAAAATAAGTAGGACTAAAACAGAATATGTAAGTGTAACTTTAGTAAAACAGGGTGAAATTGGAGTGGATAGGATAGATGGTAAGGGGATATCCAAGAGTGAGTTTTCGTTATGTACAAGGTTCAAGATTTTTATTGTGACTGGGGTTCCAATCGTGATCGAAACCGAAATATTCCACCAAAATGGCTGAAATGGCACTCACATGGGTCCTTTTTGGTGAAGAAACCAAAACATTGAAGACCATCAATTTGCATGGCATTTCATTTCAACAAATGTCAAAACCGAATATTTCGTCAAAATTTTGGTATTTCGACCAACTATAGTTATTTAAGGTATTTATAAATGATAAGAGGGAAAACTAAAGATGATGTGCCCATAAAATTATAGTAGGGTGGGTGAACTAGAGGGGCTTCTAGAGAGTTTCGTGATACATCCCCTTAAAACTCTGAGGAAATTTTGATAGAACTGCTACCAGACCTGTATAAAGCTGAATGTTGGCGACAAAGAAACAACACAAAACAAAATAATTGTAGCTGAGATGAGTGGTAAAACTAGAAAAAAAAAAATTGAAAAAAATTGAGGTGATCTAGGAGTAGCGAAGATAAGTTGAGAGAATGTCGGAATGTGCAATGATCATTGGCAGCAGAAGCCTTTGAGTGCAGCAGTAAGGACTAAGGAGGAGAGATATGTTACACATTGGATAAATTAAGAGACCAAAAGGTAGACCAAAGTTGGCTTGGGGCAATTAGCAATGAGAAAAGATATGAATCGCCTAAGCTTAGCTGAGTTTATTTATTGTTGGATGGGGTAATGACTTGTGTCAAATATGACACAATCCCTCTTTATTTAATATAACGGAGAGAGTTCTAGAGAATTACAAAGACCATTAACCCCTTAGAGTCTGTTTGGAAACTGACACTTTCCCTAAAACCCATTATTACAATACTCCCCCTCAAGTTGGTGCATAGATATCACATATGCCCAACTTACAGATAATAGGATGAAACATCTTACTGCTGACCTTTAGTAAATACATCAACCAGTTGTTCACTACTGGGAACAGAAGGCATAGTGATAAGACCCATATCCAGCTTCTCTTTGATGAAGTGTCAATTGATCTCCACATGCTTGGTTCGATCATGCTGGACAGGGTATTGAGCAATGCTAATGGCAGATTTGCTATCATAAAAGAGTTTCATAGGAAGGGTGGCAGGGACAGCCAAATCTATGAGAAGACTATGAAGCCATAGGAGCTCATAAATGCCATTTGCCATTGCACAGAATTGTGCTTTGGCACTTGAACATGCGATCATGGCTTGCTTCTTGCTTCGCCATGTAACAAGGTTACTACCAACAAAAGTGCAATAACCAGTAGTAGACCTCTCCCCTGCCCAATCAGAATTCGTGAAGGCCTCGACCCTAAGGTCATCATGAGGAGAAAAAGGATGCCACGTCCTAGGGCAGATTTCAAGTACTGGAGAATACACAACACAACTTCCATGTGAGTCGAGTAGGGATCATACATGTACTGACTGACCAACCTAACGGAAAATGCTATGTTAAGGCGTGTACAAGAAAAATAGATCAAGTGCCCCACTAATATTTGATATCTCCCATTATCCACAGGATCACCTTCCTTGCTACTCAGGTGACTGTTAGCTACAATAGGAGTGTTTGCCGGCTTACACCCCAACATGCCTGTCTCAATAAGAAGATCAAGCACATACTTTCGCGGAGACAAGTAGATCCCACGATAAGACCTGGCAACTTCAGTGCCAAATAAGTAACGAAGTTGTTCTAGATCTTTGATCTCGAATTCCTCAAGTGTCTCTTGAGGGGAGACATTTCTGTCATATCATCACTAGTAACAACAATATCATCTACATAGACTATCATGATAACAATCTTCCTACCAGATCTCTTGATGAACGGAGTGTGGTCGGCATTGCTTTGATAGTAGTCTGTAGCAACTATAGCCTTATGGAAATGTCCGAACCAAGCACGAGGGGATTGCTTTAGCCCACACAATGCACACTTCAGCTTGCATACCTTCCCTTGGGTTTTGGAGTAAGTGAATCAGGAGGAATGTCCATATAGACTTCCTCCTCAAGTTCCCTATGACGGAAGACATTCTTCACATCTAGATGCTGGAGATCCCAATCTAAGTTGGCGGCACAAGCTAAGATAACACGAATTGTGTTTGTCTTAGCAACTTGAGCAAAAGCCTCCTGGTAGTCAATCCCATAAGTTTGAGTGAAGCCCTTGGCAACAAATCTGGCCTTGTACCGGTCCACTGCACCATTAGCCTTCTATTTTACTGTGAAGACCCACTTACACCCAATTGTCTTTTGTGTGGGAAGACACACCAGGTCCCATGTGTCATTCTTCTTCAAAGCTTGCATCTCTTTAACCATAGCTGCCTACCATTGTGAGTTTGCACTCGCTTCCTGCCAGGTATAAGGAATGGACACAGAGGAAATAGGACACAAAACTATAGTAGGAAGGAGAAAGTGAGTCATAAGAAACAATTTTAGCAATAAGACAAGGGGAAGGAGAATTACTTGGGTCCAAGGGGACAAGATTAGGCTCGAGAGGAGACAACTGGCATGGTAGGGTAGATGCTGGATGTGTAGTGGTCTGAGTCTACAACTATAAACACGTATCTCTGGCCGAGGCGAAGTAGGAGTGTCACTCTTCCCCTAAAACGGGATATTGGTAGGGATAACAAGTTCAAGAGGCGGCAGATCTTCCACAATGGAAGGAGACTCCCCTTGAAAAGGTGTCACAGTGTAGTATGACATAGATTCATGGAAGACAACATCCATTGTCACAAACCAACGTTGAGTGGGAGGATAAAAACAACGATAACCTTTCTAAGTAGGAGCATACCCCAGCAAAATGCATCAGATACTACGAGGATCAAACTTTCCATGAAGATGATGATCTCGAGCATAGCAGACAGTTAGACACTACCGAATACCTTAGAAGGAATAAGAAAAGCAGTGAAACCTTGGAGAAGATCCAGAGGGGAGCAGAAGGAATGGACCTGAGAAGGCATTCAGTTGATAAGAAAGGCAGCAGTGAGAATTGCGTCACTCCTGTACTAGGGATGAACATGCATCTCAAACATAAGAGAGCATGCTACCTCACAAGGGTGGCGATTCTTCCGCTCAGCAACCCCATTCTAAGCTGGAGTATCCACACAACTAGTCTGATGGATCATCCCATAATTGAAAAGGTAAGCCTGAAAGGACCCTTCAAAGTATTCATGGCCACTGTTGCTTCGAAGGATCTTAATGGTAGCACCGAACTGAGTCTTAATTATGCGGTGAAACTACTGAAAGCAATAGAAGGTCTCGCCTTTGGTTCAGATCATATAAGCCCAAGTGGTCCGAGAATGACAATCAATAAAAGAGACAAACCATGGATAACCATTGAGACAAATAGCAGGATGGACCCTAAATATCAGAATGTATCAATGAAAAAGGAGTGGCACCTTTATTTTCAGAAACAGACTAAGTGATCTGAGTTTGTTTGTCCAAAACACATGCCTCACAAAAAAACTGACTCGAATTACAATTTTTAAAAGAAGGGAAAACCCTAACTAAAGTTCCCAAAGGGGGATGTCCCATCAGACGATGCCACTGTAGTAATTCAAAGATGGGAGGTGACGTAGAATAAGTCTGAAGAGCCTGACCGGAGACCAATGACGAGTTATCATCAAGTAGATATAGGCCACCATGCATCCTACCAGAGCTAATCGTTACCCCTGTCACCAGAAGGTGACTTAGCAATTAAGACTAGAAGTAAGATTACTAATGGGCAAAAGGTTAGTGGGTAAAGAAGGTACATGTAATACAATAGAAAGGGATAAAGAAGGGGTACAACTAACAGAGCCTTGCCCAGAATGGTGAAATAATTCCTGCTAGCTAACTTAATCTTATCGTTACTAGGGCAGGTAGTGTACTGTGAGAAAAGAGGCAAGCGACATGTCATATGATCAGAGCCCCAGAGTCTATAATCCAAGGGGTAGAAAGGGCATACATAGTATAACCACAGAAGGAGATACCCGACCTAGAAGGGGTGGAATGAGCAGAGCTCACAGTGGCTGGTGCAGTAGAGTTCGGACGTATCAAAATCAGATGATAGCGAGGCTGCTATGGTGCTAGGAGTAGAGTTAGAGTCGGGGCTCTTAGTATGGTTGGCTTGCCCAGGAGTACTAGTACGACTCTTCCCTCGCCCTTTGCTAGATGTTTCAGCAGGACGGCCATGAAGCTTTCAGTGGTGCTCTTTGGTGTGACACTCCTTCCCACAGTAATCGTTCTTCACTGGAGTCCTGGTAGAGGAGCCATGAGACCGTGGGACTGCACTAAGGGATTGAGTGCTAGAGAAAAGTGCAAATATCTTAGTAGGAGTGGTAGTAGGCTATGGAGGCATAGTGGTATGTCGGAACAGTCGGATGTCCTCAAGTTGGATCACAACATAGGCTTGATTAAAGGTAGGAAAAGTATCACGACTCAAAACCTGGGATCGTAGCTGATCAAACTCTACATTTAGACATGCCAGAAAGTCATAGACCTGGATCTTGTCCTCTCGCTTCTGAAAAATGGTGACATCTGTAGGGGTGGAAGGAGTATACTCATAGAAGTCGTCTACAACTTATAGCAGTATTGCGACAGAGTGAGCCCTCTCTGTCTTAGATCACGAACCTTATGGCGAAGCTTGAAGACTTGAGCATCATTCTCCGCTTGGGAATAATATCTTGGACAAACTTCCAAATCTTTACAGCGGAGTCAAGGAGGAGATAGCCGCGTGAAAGCTGTGGAAACATAGAGTTGACAAGGAAGGCCATAACCAGAGAGTTGACACACTCCTACTTGTCAATCTCAGGACCGGTGGTCGGACGCTCCGAGGTTCTAGTGAGGTACTCGTAATAGCCATGGCACTTGATGAAAATGCAGACTGAGCGTGACCACATAAGGTAGTTTGTGCTATCAAGCTTGATAGCACAAGGAGGAAAGGTAGGAAGAGTCGTGGTGTCTTTGATTGTAGAAGCAGACGAGTTGGTAGACATGGTTGCTACTCAAGGGGGCTATGCAAATAGAAGAAACACTAGTTAGAGATAGAGAAAGCACAAAAAACCAGAAAAATGCTAGAAAACCCAAAAACCGATAAAGGAAAAAAAACCCTGAGAAATTGATTTTGGAGATAGCTCTAGAATAGAGATCTCAAATGAAAAGGGGGTTGGTACATACCACTACAAGGATAAGGAGCACCAATCGCAACAAACATCAAGATGATCGGAGCATCGAGCAGGGAAAAAGCATCCTGGCAATGAAAAAATGATTTCAGGGAAAAAATCCTCAAAAATTGATTAGAAAAAGGGTCTCTCCGATCATTGTAGAAGAGATTGTGAGAGCCCAGGGAAAGGATGGATGGAGGCCAGAATCCCTCTTGATGGTTTAAAAATCTCCCACCACTAGAGAGAAGCAGTTGAAGAGAGATGGAGGGAGACAGATGGGAGGAGGCGCTGGGGGAGAGAGAAAGAGATCGAGAAGAGGGAGAGAGCCCTTAGGGTTTCGGATCCTATCGCTCTGATACCATGTTGGATGGGGTTATTTGACACCAGCCCTCTTTATTTATAATAACGAAGAGAAAGTTCTAGAGGATTATAAAGACCATTAAACCCTTAGGGTCCGTTTAACAACTGACACTTTCCCTAAAACCCATTATTACGACAATTATATTAGTTATTGATACAATCTTCTTGGTGTTTGAAACAAGTTCTTACCGTAGATGATTGAGTTGCTTCATAACTGTATACACTATTTTTGGTGTTGAGCAGGTTCATCCATATCCTTGGCTGTCTGCCGCATCAGTTTATAAAATACGAACTGCCCTTGTTAGAGAGTTGCCATTTATATTTCTTGAAATTCCTTGAATTGTCCCCCCCAAATCCCAACTTATAACGCAGTTGTTTTGATATTTTGACTTGTATGGATCAGGTCTTGGGTTTGTAACTTCAATAACTTTCATCTTCTTGGTTGGGGTGTTCATGTCCTCTTGGCTTGGGGCATCTGTACTAAGCCTTGGGGAGTGGTTTATCAAACGGATGCCATTTGTTCGTCACATCTACAATGCATCCAAGCAAATTAGTGCTGCCATATCACCTGGTATGCTTAATTTAATTCTTTTTCATGCTCTTTTAAAAAAAATTAATGTTGCCATTAATGGAGTAGTTATTTACTTATTTATTACTACAGATCAGAACACCCAAGCCTTCAAGGAAGTCGCCATCATAAGACATCCACGCATAGGAGAATACGCGTTTGGGTTCATCACTTCTATTGTTGTCCTTCAGGTCTGAATGGATCCATGCTACGCTTCTTGCATAATGAGCTATGCGCACTTAAATCCTGCTAGGTTCTCTGCTGAATCATTTGGATCTGGATATATTGTGCTCTTTTGAGTTTCCTGAAATTGAATGAATGGTCATTCTATGTTCTGAAAGAGAGGACGGGAAAAAAAAAGGGTTGGGGGGGGGAGGGTGAAGGGTCCTTAAATTTGTCCTTGCATGTCCTCTCCCACAAAGAGTACAAACATCCCCTAGACTTGCACTAACTTGAGCAAGCTGGCATCTTCAAGTTATGCTATTTTTCATTTCTCTTCTCTTACTGTCATTTCATGAGAAACGTTTTATCGGCCAATACAGAGTTATTCAGGAGATGAGGAATTGTGCTGTGTTTACGTACCTACTAATCATCTTTACATTGGGGATATATTTCTTGTCAACTCCAAAGATGTCATCAGACCAAATTTGTCAGTTCGTGAAGGAATTGGTAAGTTCTATATGCTTGATTCTCTTTAATGTTTTTGTTATATTGGCAATCTCATGTAATGCCCACTAGTCACTATGGTATAGGACAACGGGAAGGTGTCTAACCTGCCCCCACTTTTCAATGGATTGCATCGGAGTTGTTTGGACCATTGGCAGTTGACCTGTTCCCCCAAAGGTCTCTTAAATTGAGTTCAGCCGCTAGCCTGAAGCATCTGATTCATACAATTTTTACTGGAACTTCTTGTGGTCATTGATTCCGGCCTTATGGTAGGTTGATTTGACCATCTGAAACTAGTGGTTTGACCTGGAATACTCTTTATCTGGACAACTGACCAGTAAAGCAAAAAAGGCTGATGGTCCAAAGAGTCGGTTGTCGAACTGTCTGGTTTGATTGTCCCTTGGAAGATCAATTTGAAGTGCCTTCTGGGTTGAGGTGCTAGATTGATCAAGTATGGCTGTTGCCTATATGCTACTCTCATATTGTTTAGTTCTCCCCAGAACCTGTTGTTCTGTTGCCCTGTTTGGACCTGACTGGCCTCTTCTCTTTGTGCTGTGAATGCAGAGATTGTTGTTTCTGGGGGCATGTCGATGCCCCAGATCCTGTCAACTGTGGATCCTCAGATAATCCAGGTGGAAAGAAACAGGTCAAGCAGAAAATGAGGATGAGGCTGAACAAGGTCTGCTTGTGTTTCTAATTGCCGCAGTTTTGCCGCGTGCTAGCAGAAAGGCTGCATGTGTATATCACATTTGCCTGTGGAATTGGAATGATGATGATGTGCTTTTTGCTTGTCAAAATGGGATTTTGATAGCATCTGTAAAATTCCTTTCACGGATACACAATGATCCCATCATGTACAATATTAGCTTAGGTTGAGGTAATGTAGATGAAGTGACTTTCAATTATAGATTGGTGGATTCACAACTTATTTGGCTGTATGGCTTTGGCTAAAATCATGTGTAAAGATTGGTATCCTCTCTCTCTTTTTGGAGCTTCGACCCCAATAGTGGTTGAGCTTTTTCTCTTCGGCTTGGTCGTCAAGGGAAGTGATCGTTATCGTGAACGAATCAAAATAAACCATAACTAAACTATGAGATAGTGGTAAGAAAGGGGTCGAACTTGCAAAGAATTAGAAGGTTAAATCTATTAAAATTGGGGTAAACATTGTTTTGAAAATCAATTTTATAAAATTCAGAATTTAAATTAAAACTAAATAAACCAATTAACAAGAACAAGAATTAACGAGAAGAAGCTATCCTTAGGTTTCGAATATGTTTTGGTATTATTACCAATTTCTGGTTCATATTTCGGTTCTCTGAAACTACAAGTTTCAATGTAACCACAAAAACACAATCTTTGATTACACTAAGCATAACTTATCCTGTCTAGCACTATCATCTATCGTTAAATCATAAAATAATCCCTGTCCTAGGTCTTAGAAATTCTGCACCCAATTTGCTAGTATTTAGTCTCAAATTTCCATATTGCTATTGAATTGGCAATAACCCTAAATTCCAAGGTTTGTAGGGATAGGTTTCCTACCAATTAGGTCCCCAGTAGCAAATAGAGATTAGGGCTTTTCCCACTGGGCAGCTGCACAGCTCATAGGGATTCCTTGGGAGTCCCCAATTAAACAGAACCCTAACCCTAGTTACCTAATTAAATTGAACCTCAAAATTTACTTCACAGTAGTGAGGAATTGGACTCACCTGTGGATAGTGGTGCTCTAACAACAATCTCAGGTGAAGAAGCTCTTTCTTCACTTCTCTTTCTTCCTTTTCTCCCTTCTCTTTTCTTCTTCTTCTTCTTCTTCTTCTTCTTCTTCTTCTTCTTCTTCTTCTCTTTTCTTCCCTTTTCTTCTTACAATTACAACCCGATTAAGGTGATTTATTAGCCATTATTTTCCTTATGTAGGGCAGCTCAAACAGACTTAACTGGCCCCAGTCTAATTCTCTCTCTCTCTCTCTCTGAATATATATACTTATTAACTAATATGTCCCAAGTTTATAAATTATTTTTCTCCATTTTGTTTGTTGGCATAAAATATGCATTTCATACCTAAGTTAAGTCCATTTCCATAGGGGCATAAGGGGGATTTGTACAGTAAAGCTGTGGGCCCCATAGTGCAAAAACCCAGAAACAACATTCTACCAATCCAATCGGATAGCCGGTTTGAACTATCTAGCTTGAGCCGTGACTTGCAATGGAAGTTGTAGTCGAAAAAGTCCAACCAATCATTGATTAGGACCACTTCCCTTTATACTCTACGGAAGTTAGTAGTGACACCCTTAGAATCCTTATCCAAGTCCCTTGTGAGGGTTTGAAAATCGATTTCCATCCTCTCCAATCTATGATGTATCGCCAACTCCCGGGCGATACTCTCCTCCATCTGCTCAGAAATCTGATATTGTCCCTCCTTCAGGGCACCAATGCTGTCCATTAGCTTTTGAAAATCAAAAGCCCCACCTGAAGGTGGTGGAGCTGTAAAATGTGAATCAGCAGCCCTGGTCACTAGAGGCTCCTCCTCTAGAATATCCTCCTCGTCAATCTCTTCCTCATCTGGATGAGGGAAATAATCCTCATCCTCCTCACTCACGCACTCAGCCTCTATGTCCTCTGGCCCTTGCTCTGCTGCCTCCTGTGGTGCCCCCATTGGCACTAGCAATCCCATCCTCTTTAGATTTTCTTTAGTGAACTTATCCCCTGGGTATTTGCCTTTCTCACCTACCAAATCCACTTGGAAATATTCAAACACCTTGGTGAGCAACCTACCATAAGGAAAGCCAGAGTCATCAGGATGAGTAGTGTGATACTCCATGGTTTTCATCATGACATATGATAGGAAAAGGAGGGAAGCACCCCCTTCCAAAGCCACAGAGATGCAATATGTAAGGTAAGCTATCATGAAGCTTACCTGGTTTCTGTGACCTTCCCTGGGAAGCAGGTTGAACTGAACCAGTCATGCGAAAACTTGGGCGGCTGCATTGTAGGCAGTCTCAAACAATGGACGATCCTTCTGTCCACATATAGTCTCAAAGATAGTCTCTTGCATCCTCACGCTCAAACCCAGACCCACGGCCTTAATCCTTGGAGGGTTGTAAAATTGAGCTTGTTTGAATAAAATAATTGAATCACAGAGACAAATATTTTAAACTAATTTATCTATTAAAAATAATCCACAATGGGAAGGGTCTTTAACAACAAATAATCAAGTATGAATTTAAACCAGAAATTAATAGTAATAACTCAAAACTTCATCTAAGCCTAAAGATAGAAATAACTTAGCTACTCATAGTACTAATGAAGGAATGGCAGCAATGATGATGATAGTGACAAACCTTTGGTGTCATGAAAATCTTCTATGTGCAATGTTGTCCCTGCAAATCAGTCCACAAGAAGGTGCACTCCCAGAAGAAAAGAGAACTATGAGAGCCAAGAAAGAAAATCCAACCAGCAATGATGTATGTGAAAGGTGTAAAATGGCAACCCTCTCTCCTAAAGATTGAGTATCAAAAGTCCCTCCCAAAAGTGAAGGACCGAGAGATATATGGAGAAAGAGAAAGAGAGGTGCGTGTGATGGGGTGGTAGAATTGGATTTCAATTAGGAGAAGAAACTGTGGGTATGGGAGAAGAAATAGGGATAAGAGAGAGAGAGAGTGATCGGCTAAGAGGTTAGGACAAAAGAGAGAGAGAGAAATCGTTGGCAATCTATCTAGGAAGAAAGAGACGTGGGTATTGGAAGGCATGAGAAGGAAGGAAAAGGAGAGAGAGATATGGAATGGCAAGAAAAGATAGGAATGGTAAGAGGGATAGGTTTGGTGGAAGAGAGGGATTAGGAAAGAGTGGGAGATAAAATAGGGAAAAGAAAAAAAAAACAAAGGACGAGTAGTAGCAGCACATACGTATTGCAATCTTATTTTCACTTTCTTTTAATATAAACCATCCATTTAATAAGAATTAATCTAAACCATCAATTAATTTTCTATATCGTAACCGGTTTCCAATTTTTAGGGTGGAGAGATCATAGTCATTCTTATCTTAACCTACTGTGATGGTCACAGCAAGGGTGAGTGACAACCTCACTTGATACGTAACCGTTCTAACATTTTCCCTTCCAAATAATTAGGGAGAGTAGGATAATGACAATTGATCTCTCTCTCTCTCTCTCTCTCTCTCTCTCTCTCTCTCTCTCTCTCTCTCTCTCTCTCTCTCTCTCTCTCTCTCTCTCCATCAATTGCTTTCTTTCTAGACATCCGTCTTTCTCTCACTAATTTTTCTCTCTTTCTAATTTTTTTCTCCCCAATGACTATATCTATTACATTGCAAGCTCATTAAATCTGATTCCATTGGACGATCAATTTAGTGCTTCTCATGACTATATCTACTTGTAAATTCATGCTTCTTTGCATCAATATACCATATAAACCAGAAAATCAGAAGAAAAATCAGAAAAGAAACAGAACAACAGAAGAAGAAAATCCGAAGAAAAACTCAACAAGAGACTAGAGAGTAATTGAAGAAGAAAGCAATCTGAAAATCAAGACCTGATCTGCCATGTTCCCTTTCAGATTCATACCTTGCCAGGAATCGGATCAGTTTCTTCGCTCTAACAATTCCTCCTAACCCTTGCGGAAATCTAATCAGCTCTTTTCGAGCCTAATTATAGGATTATGAAAGAAAATAAGTGAAGTCCTAATCCAGGTTCTTCGAGAATATGAATAAAGAGAAACCCTAACTCGTCAAAGGATATAGAATGGCAGAAAAAGGGTTGACTTAAGATACGGATTGAAGAGGATATATTCAAGTTCAAGTTTGTTTGAGAGAGGATCTGAATATTCAAAATATTACAAACTCTTGACTACGAGATCAGAACTTTGTCTTTCGATGTCAAAAGTTTTCAAAGACAATCAGAAACAGAAATCTATATATGAGACGAGAGAAAAGAGGTTTGGTCAAAATATATGAGGGGGTGCAGATTCACACAGAGAGAGAGAGAGAGAGAGAGAGAGAGAGAGAGAGAGAGAGAGAGAGAGAGAGAAGGAAAAGAATTAGGGATGACTTGCTGTCACTGTCACAACCGGTGTTCGTTAAAATGAGAGAGAAAGGTTTCAACGATTCAGATTATATGTGGTTAAATCCATGGCTATCTATGAAATACGTTTTAAGAACATTGTTTACACGTACGTACCGCGACTTTTTTGCCGAAATTAGGTGAGAGATGGGAGAGATCGACCAAAGGGTAATTTGGTGGGAGAGAAAGAAACTGAGGGATGGGGGAGAGAAAATAAGAGATGGGAGATAAACAAAAATAGAGAGAGAACATGGGAGATGTTTTAGGTAAAGAGGGAGAGAGAGATTCCTATGCGATTTTGGACAAGCAAAGAGAAGAAGATGAAAGAAAGTAGGAGAGGGAGAAGAGAACGTGCGGAATAGGGTGAGAAGGAGAACCATGGGGTTTTCTCTTTCCCTAAATTTTCTTTTTTTTTTTTATATATTTTTTAATTTTTATATTCTTTTCTTCTCTTAGAAAATTCCAATTCTGCCCTTGCTTCTAGACTGAACCACATCCGTCTATTTAGCATCAAACCTATACGTATCTCTTGAAAACCCTGCAACCAAAGATTATCCCAATATGTGGTCAAATTACTCATGAAAATCAACTTAA
>NC_056565.1:12723596-12757887 GCF_013358625.1 Macadamia integrifolia
TTTTGCAACATGATTATGAAGCGAAGAGGCAGTTCTTCCGATTTGCCTTAATAAAGCGTGTTAATTTTCCATTGCTGTCCTTAGATGATCTTCCTTTCAAAGTTCGAGAGATATGAAATTTGAGCCAGGAAGTTATTATGCATCCTTTAGGCAAGGGTTACGTTATTTTTTAGTTTCATTATGAAAGAGATAAAGCAATAGTATGGAGGCGAAGCCTTTTGAGGATTAGAGATCAATTGATTCAGTTTCAGCAGTGGAAACTAGACTTCAATATCCTTGAAAAACAATCATTGATCAAACTCGTGTGGATTAGGTTTTCGGATCTTCCACTTGAGTACTGGAATGAGAATGTATTACTTTCAATTGTGAAAGTTTCTGGATGTCCTGTGGCTTTGGATCGCCATACCCATCAGGGTTTGTTGGGTTATTATGCCAGAGTTTTGGAGGAAGTGGACAAATCTGATTCAACCTCAAGGATTGAGGAGGTGCAAGTGAAATGATTGGAACCATGAACCTCCCAAGGTTTATGGTTTTTATCAAAAGGTTGTTTCTGAAGAGGGCTTTGAGCAGTGCAACTATTGAAAGAGGCTTGGGCATCAAGTTTCGGTCTGTCGGCAAAAGAAGCTTGATGATGAAAAGCGCAAAGGATTCAACAACCGGCATCCCTGGTGCGGTGTATGTTGAAGATGTAGTTAACACGACAAGAGTCAACTCGCAATGTGGTCGAAATCCTCCTTTGGTAGTTTCCCCTTATGTTTCTCCTACTTTAGGGTCTTCCATGAATGGGTCTCTTCTGGGAGTGAATAAGAGGGAGGCGATATTCAAATTGTGCTAGACTCTTGTAATGAAGAATTTGTCATCATTAGTAATACTAAGCATACCATTTTCATATGCATTGCAGAAGTTGTGCCTCTTAGACTTAATCTTTTATTTTCAATCTTCATATTTCTTTTTCTAGCATGTATAGTATGTGTTAGATCTATCTTTTTCAAGTAGTAGGAAGACTGATTTCATTCTTTGTTTTATGTGGGTCTTATATCCTAAGTTAGGTGGCGACTTATTTGTTCGCTTCTCTCTTTTTCTTTTGCCAAAATAAGAAATGGAGGACAGGGTTATGAATGTCCCTTTTCTTGCCAATTATTCTCACAATGGCGACTCTGCTAGGGAGTGACCCTTAGACTAGGTCAGATTTTGATGTGTCTGGCATATATGTTGTACGGTGATAACATGCTTTTTCTTCCATTGTTTGCTTTTGGATGCCAACTTTCATGGCTACCCACATGATGTCATTGAATACACCATCAGTTATGCTTGGTGTGCCAAGTACACCTCATAGATTTAACCTCATTCTACACCGCGTGATGTGACCCTCGGCCCGGTGTTAAGACATCGGCTCACCACTTTAGCTCGAATGTTTTCTCGGCTACTAAATGTATCTTGTTTAATAGATTCCACATCTTCCCTTCCTCTGCTCAAGACATCCATCTAAGAATGCCTTTCCTACATATGGTAGAATATCCAAAGCACATTCTTCTAATCTTCTTCATCATGTTAATGGGAAACTCAATGGTTGGAAAGCTAAGATCCTGATTTTAGTTAGCAAATTAGTGCTTGTCCAATCAAATCTTTCTTCTTATTCTTAATATTTCATGTCTTGCTTCTTCCTTCCTGCAATTGTTCACCACAAACTTGACTCCTTTTGTTGCAATTTCTTTTGATCCAGTGGTGATAAATCTAGCATTCATATTGTCAATTGGGAATCCATTTGTAGATCTAAGAAATATGGGGGTTTAAACCTTAAGCTTTCTTAAACACATGAATCTTGCCCTTCTCCTTAAGCAAGCTTAGGAGTTGTTGAATCCTTCTCAATCTTTATGGAGTACACTCAAGAAATCCAAATAAAATTTTCCACATATTTATTTTCTTTATTCCTTTTGCCCTCCTTCTACTTCTTGGGGCTGGAAATCCATATATAAAGCTAAATCTCATCTCCTCAAGGGCCTCTTTTTTTAAGTTGGGGATGAACAATCAATCTTTAGTTAGACAATTGGATTCATGGTTTCAATTTTCATATGCTCCTTTTCCTCTTTCTCTCGATGTCCCTTCTTATGTAGTTGAACTCAATCATTCATCTCGCACTTGGAATTCTAGCATTATCTTTCATTGGTGGCTGAATGATATGGCTCTCGCTATCTTATCCATCCCTCGTTCCAACCAGCCCTATTCATTGGGAGTGTGTTGCAAATGGTTCCTTTACTGTTACATCTGCCTATCGACTATCTCTTCCCCCCTTCTTCTTATGACATGAATTTGGCAACATCTTTGGAATCTCTCTACAACCCCTAAAATTCGCATATTCCTTTGGAAACTCCTTCTGGATCGTCTTCTGCATAGAGGGCTCATTTCATCTTGGGGTTTTAGCCTTCCTTTATCTTGCCCCTTTTGCAATCATCCTACCCTCACCTCATATCATCTTTTAATAAATTGTTCTTTCATCCCTTCCATTTAGTCCTCAATCACCACGTTTCCTTTTTCTCCTATTGGCATGAAAATAATTGAGTGGATTGGGCATTTTTTCTCTTTGCAATTTTTTCAAGGAGTAAACAGAGAGTGCTTTCCTTTATGAGCACAACTCCTTTGACAAATATGACTTAGTTACAATGATTCTATTCACAATCAAACCTTTATAAATGTTGATGTGGTTATTGGAAATGGTCGCTTTTTAGCATTTGACCATATTACCATATATTAGGGATCAGTTATTCGATTGAGACACGTCATATTTCTTAGGATCCACCACTATATCCTCTTATCAAGATCAAAATGGATAGGTCTTCTATTAGTGCTCCGGGTTTATCAGGTTGTAGTGAAATTTTTAGAAATCACAGTGGCAACTTCACTTGTGGTTTTGCAGAATTTGTGGGAGTTACTTATATTTCTGAAGCACTTGTTATTAAAATGGCACTTCAATCCAAGCTGTAGAGGAGCTAAATCCAATCGAAATTGCACTCTCTCATAATTTTTCTTATATTATGATTGCGAGTGATTGTTTACTAGTGATCAACATACATAACGGCATTTTCGAAGAAAAAAAAAAAAAAAAAAACATAACGGCATCAACAACTCCATCCCTTGGAGGAATTTACGTATAATATCAGATTCCCTTAGTCTGACCGTTTTACATCCTTTCATCCTTTGGTTCTTCCCACAATTATTTTGTCATATGGAATCAAAACCACACCCCTCCCAAATCTAGGTTTGTATTTCCCTAATTTTCCATACATCATGGTCCACGTTCTTTTCCATACACCAAAGCCATGGACACCACTCTAAGCAACTGTTTTGGAATCTTTGGCAGGAAATGATCAAATATATCATAGTATCAATAAAAATTGATATGTCTCAATTTAGGGACTACCACCGGATCAGCATATTTCATTTCGACCCTTATCATGGATCTGAGAAACGACTTGGTAAAATTTCCACAGCCTCGTCTGGTGCGTAATGCGCACTGTGCCTATATTTCGACCGTCTGGATGAAATAAAACCGCTTTGGCCTTTCCGTGGCGAAACCCTAAGGTTCAGAATACCTTATAAATACCAATGCCAAACATTTGAAGGCTATCCTACTAGTGGCGACTTTGTGTTCTAGGGTTTCGTTTTTTCCGATTCGTGGAGTTTTATGAGTTCTTGGGGATTTGGGGGGTTTTTAAGGTTTTGCAGTAGCAGAAGTGGAAGTTTAGGGACGATGACGACTTCTGTGATTGGTCTCGTTCGTCGTAATGGCTAATCTGCCTTGCCGACCATCCTGATATATCACCACCCATATGCCGAGTCCCTTCCATAGCTTCAAAATCTGTTCTTTTTCTTTTTGTGTTTTAGGGTTTCTTTTCTTTTTCTCTCCTCTGTTTATTGTTGTTTTATGAAAATTGGCCGATGATTAAAAATCATTAAAAGACAAGCATATGTCTGAATAATTTGATGTTGAATACCTAATCTTCTCTATGAGGCCCTTCTGCTTTTCATGAATTTTCTCTTCGTTTTCTCTTTTTTTTTTTTCCATTGATTTGTTTGTTCTTGGAATTTGGTTTACGAGTCGATGATGAGGAAATTGGATGTTTAGTGTAATCTGAAAATCAATGATTATAACACTCATTACTGCCTTCCTTCTGAGGCTTTCGTGTTGGATTTCAATTTTTTCTATCGTTCTGTAACTATTGATTATTTTGTAATTATTTTTCTCCCTTTTTGTAAAATTGAATTGTGTGGAAGAGTCGCGTGATGATTTTATTGCATAGTTCAGATGATTATTCTCTGATTACATTGCAAGTCTTTCGCTCCTATCTGATGACTCTGTTTAAGATTTTTATTTCTTCTTCCTAACCTGAAGTGGTCTTCACAGAGGTTTCTGTGCCCTTTTGGTTCTGATTTTATTTTATTTTAAATCTAGAGGTTTACATCTAGTATCAATTCGATACTCGATACATGGGATTGTAATGGAATTATATTAATCAGAAGTCGATTTTGGTTTCAAAACTGAGTTTTTTTTTTTTATTTTGGGTTTTAATGTCTTGGTATTTTTCGGTTTTTTCCTTCTGTTTTTCATGGAGTTTTGGGTTGTGCCAGCATTGGATCTCTGAAATTCTTATTTTTGATTGAAACTAGTTTTTACAGAATGATGTGATTGGAGCAGGGTAATGAAATTCTGATGATTTAATCCAATTCTAAATTAGCCAATTCCAAAATGATTGGAGGTGGAAAAAAAATGGTTTTAAGGAAATGAAAAATGGAAGTTTGGAAAGAGGTAAAGCATTTTTGGACTTTTAATTTAGAAGGGCACCTCTTGCAATGTTGTGATGAAGCATGAACTGAATGGAGAGAAGCAGTAAGATAGATCAGGGTTTTGAGTATTGAGATTGGAAGAAGGGGATTTAGGGAGAGATGATACGGTGTAGAGAAAGAGGTTTCATTTTTTATGGTTTGATCAAATTCAAAGGTTATAATACAAAAGCTTATGAATCACGAAAACTAAAGGTAAGCTAACCGATAGTTGTAAGAGACTGATTTTGTAAGATGTTAAAGTTATCAAGCAATAGATAGGGTTTTACATCCATTATTAATGTTCGAGTGAAAAGGTGTTATATGATGCATGCAAGATTAAGTTTCTTTACATTATGGAGTCCAGGCCCGTCTTAGTTAAACTTTAGTTCAACTAATACAATGAAAGAAGTTTGAGAGTTTTCTTGATTGTCAAAAACAAAAACTAGTTGTTGGTGTACGATGTCTTGTATTTTGCATGCAAGTAATATTAAGATGTGTGAGGGACGAGAGTTGTAACTTCTCGTAAATCTGTGTGCATTATTTACTTTTGTTTTTCTTATTATTTTTTGTATCGTTTTAGGGTTGTGTTTCTACGCTAATAAATATATGAATTTTGTGTAGTCTCTATTGAGTTCAAAATATATGAATTTTGTGTAGTCTCTATTGAGTTCAAGACGCCCACAAATGAAAGAATCTTGCTTTTCCATAGTTGTTATATCTTTCGACACCTATCTAAAATTGGGGAGCAATGACGAGCAATCGTTTTTAAAGAGATAAAATGAAAACCTGGGTATTTGATGGGGAAATGATATTCAGAATTAGCCAAGATGTCTTTTGATTGAACCTTGACATCATCAAAAATGCTAAAGGGGATTAAATATTGAATCCATGTATAGTTGAGAATGTATCCAAAGTTTTCTTAATTGAAGAAATAGAACAAAAAGCCTTGGCAATAATCAAGACATCATTGGTAAAAAGCCAAATGCGTAATCTAAAGGGCCTTGCATTTTGGGACTGGCTAGATTAGATTTTGCATAGTTGTACCATACAAACATTTGTTTGCTTTATTGGCTTTTATCTAGACCAATTCAATTGTCTACATGGACTAATGGACTAATGAAGAAAGAGAGAAAGTTGAATATTTATCAAAAAAGTTGTTGGCTGTTGAAATAAGGTGGAGTGTGGTCAACAAGGAAGTTGTTGGAAACCATTAACTATTAAAATTTTTTGTTGATTGGGCAAAGTTGGATCTATGCCAATGTGTTGGCATTTTTTTTTTTTTTTTTTTTCCTTTTTTTAGTGGGTTTTAGAATCCAAAGAGACATTTTGTGAATTGTGTAGTGGATGTATTTTCAAGAAAAGAAATGAATAGAGAGAATGAGTGGATTTTGTCTGAAATGGAGAGCAAAACAAATATTAGTTTACAAAATGGGCGTGTAGAAAGTTTGAGTGGTAGCGAAAGATGGAAGGTAAGTAAGTGTACAAGTGAGAAAAGGGAACAGAGGGGCGTACAAGGGGACTTGGGTTTGGAAGACACATAGCAAGCTTGTAATCTTTTTCTTTTCTTGTTCTTAGTAGAATATTGATCTCACTCCATAAATGTATGTAGTTTTACTGAATCACATAAATATCTTGCCTCTTGATTTTTTTTTTCTTTTTTTGGTTGATTTTCAGATTTGTGTGTTGCTCAAAATGGAAATAGAACGTTGCTTTCACTCCCAACATGCTTGGATATGCCTTCCATTGTGTTGCGCCAAGAAATCGTCCTAGGCAATTTCGTGGAACCTGCACAGAGAGGAAAACATAAGAGAGTGAGTGTTGAGCTGATCCGAACAGGGACTCTCCGATGCCCAAGTTAGATCTCTCTACAAACAAATGGCCCATTAAGTGTTTTCCCTTCAGTGCAAGTGCCACGAAAGTGTCTAGGATGATTTCTTGCCCCAAGCCCCCAACACATTGCAATGAAGAATACAAAATACTAGTTATTATAAGAAATATGAGGATATATAGGAGAGGAGAGGAGAGGAGAGGAGAGGAACATCATTCCGTTACGGATTACTTCAAAACAAGGGTAAAGATTGGAAAACCTACGGATCTGACTCCTTTCCATAGAGCCCAGGACTAGAGAGTAATCCCAGTGCTAGGAGGATTTGGGCATGTATCCCTAGATCACCCCAACCCTAGGATCACTCTTTGGTATTGGGCTCCATGGAGAGTAATCCTATCTAAAACTTACAGTCATAATAATGTTGTTGAAATTAAAATCAACAATAAATAAACTACCTTTGGTTTGCAACTGAAACAAATGTAGCTTTAGTATTGTGCCTCTCAAAAGGAAAGGCATATGTATAAGGTTGCAAGTCATGTAAAAAAGAGAAAGCTATTAGTCATTGAGAGAAAGTGAATCAGGAATGTTCCGTAAGTTCAGGGTGCGAGAGAGAAGTGACTCAAGGGTTTCGCAAGGGTATTAGTTGATGGGCATTAGCTGATGGGGGAGGAAGAGAGTCTTGGGTAAAATGAGAGAAAGCTTTGTTTTTGGTGGGGGAAAATGGGACAAGCTTTAAGTGGCAGTGCGAATCGGTCATGTAAACTTTTTAAATACTTGATTCACAAAAACGTTTGGAATCCATTCCCAATGGCTATGATAAACATGGGAGTGGATTCCACTAATCTCATTTAGATAGATTTTCATAAAATGTAGACAAGCAAAAATCCGTAATGTGGACTCCCCAAAGGTGCTACTTAATTCGCAAAAGAATATGTCGAAGTCCATATGCTTCCTGAGTTCGACTCTCAACTTTTACCCTTTTGGAGCTAGTCACAGTTTCTATGATTCAAATGATTGACGCTATCTACCAAAAAAAAATTTTTTTTGATTGACGCTAACCCAACTCACATGTGTGACGACATACACATGCGTCCAGAGATTAGTGGGATCAAATGTCTGAACACCATCTTTAACAAAAATATAAAAAAGAACCGTTTCATCGGCCAGATCTCTCTCTCTCTCTCAGGTCATAGGGATCTCTCTCTCACGGAAAGGCAAATGAAAAAACCCATATATGGTGGAGTGGTGGACCACGACGACAAAGTTGCCACCAAAACCCCTTTAAAATAAACTAAAAAGGGGAAAAGAAGAGGATATCCACAACTAAATTTGGCATTTGGCCCGTTCATGGAAATCATAATTGTGGCTATTATTACTTGTAAATCAGAAGCCGTATTATTTTTCTTATGGAGAAAAGAACGCTACCATTTAAAACGGCAAAAAAATGGGACGCCATTTTAAACGCGTTTTAAACGCGAATAAACTAACTAGGGGTACACACCCAAACACAGTAGGAGTAGACCATGCTGTCCCTACAGGCACTGAAGGTGCTCTCACGCACCCTCTTGTTTGCCCCTCATTTAATTAATGATTCTGCATGAGGACACTGTTTAATCTGCCCATGATTCAGTAATCAGTCATGAAACAAGGAAAATTTCTCCTAAATCATCACGGTTTCAAATACATATAGAATTTTTTTTTTTTGGTTCTCATATATATATATATATATATATATGGTTAAGTATTAATCACATATGTATCAAGTGGACTTTGATTAGTTTTTGTTGCAATCTCTAAGAATTGGTTTCTCTTTGCCTGTATTTAGGTTCTTTTTCAGGATAATTTATATGCTTCTAAAGTAAGTTTCCTATTTAAACCAAAATGTGAGCACCATTCAGTTCAGTTAACAATGATGTGCAGCCTAAATAAATGCAGGCATCCGGATACTAGGCAAGCCATGTAACCAATACAACGTACTTTTTGAATGTGAAGAATCCAAATGGATATGGTATTCGGCCCGTTAAGTTTCAAACCGGACCTTACCCCTACCTCATCAGTGAACCAAATGATAATGTTTTGGTTTAATTCTGGCCTTATCCCCAAAACGGACCTCAATTGGGTTTTCTCCATTTTCACGTTCACCGTGTACTTCATTTGGAAACATAGGAATCAATGTGTTTTTAATGACCATAAACCATCATGGCAACAAGTTGTCATGCAGGTTGACAATTGGATCTCTCATGGGATACCAAACTAAGGCCAGAAAAATTAGGTAACCCCTTAACCAATATCCATAGAGCATCTCACACCACCGCGCACAGACGCCAACGTCATAATTATCACCAATGTTAAGAACAAAGAGTTAACAAATACTGCATGGGCTCTATGCATTGTCTCCCAGGGAAATTGTCTTCTAATGGAAACTAATTTTTGCATAACAAGAGAGGATGGTGAGTCGGAAGCGATAGTGCTTATAGAAGGAATGACAAAAGCTAGAAAAGCGTGCATGGAGATAGACTATGTTTGGAGTGACACCAAGGAACTTCGACGGCTGCTAGACAAAAAGGAAGATAGGCTACTTAATATGTGGCCAAAAACTTTAATTTTAGCATGCATAGAACTAGAAAAGCACCATCGTTATCCCAAATTTTATTTGACAAATACTAGTAGCTATATGAGGGTACTCAAAACACTTGCAAAAGAGGCGCTAAGTAAAAAACGCTATATTTGCATGACAGATATGCTATGTAATTTGTAGTTTCCCTTTGTTTCTTTGTTGAATCCAAAAAAAAAAAAAAATTACAACTTACTTTGTTGTATTTCTTTTTTGGTTGAATACAACTTGAATAAAATTTCATTTGGATCTTAAACTTTAGACCCTCAAGTTCTACAGCACTGGACGTTGTTGAAATTGGTTTGAGTTAATCATGACTCATGAGCTAACAACATCTAAGAAAAAACTCTTGCTCTTCATAACACATATTGTGGGCCTTGAACTTAAGAATGCCATTATCTTAATATAAAAAGAGTAGGAGATGAGCATATGCAAGTAAACATGTTGGTTGGAGAATAGAAGAATGGCCACAATCAGTTAAAAAAAAGAAGAAAAAAGAACAGTTGCTGTAAGCACCCAACCTGACATCCCATTACAGAATAAAGTCTTTTGATTCCAATCTCATGTTAATTTAAGCTTCCAAAGTTCAGTTTTTTGGTCACCCATCTGATCTTGTCTTCAATCCATTAACAGGTGATTCTTAAATCTTAAAAAGGATTAGCTTCCTATGTGCATTGAAGTAATAATGCCATGGCGTTGCTCAGTTCTAAATATAAGGTTTGATTTGGCATCTCTTATGACAAAGCATTCTCCGGGTGGATGCGGTTGGCTGGCATTTTTTTTTTTTTTTTTTTTTTTAACTCAACCTATAAAGCTAATGTGCAAGCTCTATAATTATCATTATTACAATAGAGGAAGCCTGAAATGAAAGCTCAAAATTATGAGGAATAAGTAAATGGCCAACAGTTTTTTTTTTTTCATCCTAGAAGTCCAAAGATTGATACAAAAGCATGAGGTAGCTTGGCGCCTCAAGAACATGAATAACATCAAATGAAATATTAAATCAGAGAATTTTAAGGAAAGGAGAAAAAGTCCACCCTAAGCATCAATATTGACATAGGTTCTCAAAACCCATGTAATCTTTATTCTCAATCTCCACAATCATATTCGATATGCCAACTCCACCTGTTTTATAAAAAGAACCTCAGCACTCAAAATAATTTCTCTAGGTGAAAGCTAAGAAGCTCACATGGCTAACAAATGTGAAAAAAAAAATGAATGACAAACTCTTTTTCAATTTGTGCTCACCTAGTGAGATTGCGCTCACAAAGATTGTGAAAGCCAGAATGAAGATGATGAGTGATGCCCTTCCTAAGAAGATAATTATCTTTCTCACCACGTGTTGCCCTACAAAGGCAGCAATCGTCGCAACCGCAATAAAGTAGAGAGCTGCCATATAAATTATAATTATTATAAATAACAAAAATGTTAGACAAACAAATTTCATGTGAACAGGCAAAAAACATGTCACTCTTTTCCTCAGGAAACAGGCTGGTTAAAAAAAAAAAACAAGAACTAGAGAATAAGAGTCTGTTCACTAACCATATGGGACTGGGAAACGCTTAAGAAGGTAATATTCTACAACTGACATGGATGAGGAGAATAACATGGCAAAGGTGGCAGTAGCACTTGAGACCTGCACACAAGTTCACAAAGGTCAAGCATGGCATCAGTTCATATGGTAAAAAGACTACAATTGAAAGCTTAGTCATTTCTTTCATCCAAACATGGAAGACCAATCAGTTAGATTCTCTGCATGAGAGTGAAAAGAATCAACTTAACTAAGCCTAACATCAACTTATTTTAGCCAGCTAAATTCACTATTCCACTCGACTTAGGGCCATAGTAGCTGTTGCTCTGTTTCTGATCCAAGCTAACACCGAAAAGAACAGGGTGGTAGAATACGAAGGCAGAAACATACAGGCAACTCAACTCAACCACTGACCCTCACTACTTTGTGAGTCTCATGGACCCAATCCCCACCCCACAATTACATTTAATATGTAGGGCTATATCTCCTGCTAGATCAAGCATTGTCTTTTATGATTTCCGCAACCCAATTTATTTTTTCAACTTTCCCCTGTGTCACTTATTCATGCTACCATAGGTTGCCGTCGAATGCATTCATCTCTAATCATATCCATCCTAAATCTTTCCACTCATCCATCTCACATTGTAATGTGGTGAAAACATGAAGATTATCATTAAGAAGATCAGTCAACTTGCATCTCACCTACACTCATTTTATGTATGTGTATCTTTGTTAAGTGCTACATAATGCATGGCTAATCTTATGGATGCCCAGGAGAATCATGTTCAATTATATAGTATGCACTGATAATGCAGCGCTAGGAGCATTTCCATACTAAAACTAATGCAAGCAGCCTACCATTAACCGAACTACTAGATCATATTCAATCCAAGGATAAAGCACACAACCCACCTGAGGAGGGATGCCCAACTCCAAGAAAAGAGGACCCATAATAAAACCTCCACCTAGACCGAGCAGTCCACCAACTACACCAGCCAGTACACCACCTAAACAGTAGAGAACCAGTTGATGCACTTTCCAGTTTGTCCCTGCATCTCCCTTTGAAGCGATTACTCTCCATCCTTTGTATAGGCAAACTGCTTCATACAGGGATACTCCCACAGAAACCGGTATCTGCAAGACAATGGAGGAAATTTTTTCACTTACATGTTTCAATACCAAGTTCAAGATATTACCGTGCTTCAATAGCATTAGCCAATAGATCATATGGGAAGTACCTAACATCACAAAGTGAGGCTGAAGCCCCAATCTGAGTGTATATAACACAAAGAAGGAAGAAAAAGAACATTTAAAACTGATCAAAGAAATAGGAAGTACCTGTAATGAGTTCAAAACCCAATACGCTGCCGAACAGGTTGTTGTATAGTTCTGTGTTCAAAGGCAAAGGTTTAACATGAGCATGGGCAAAGACCAAGTGTAGTTTTTTGAAAGAAAGAGAGAGACATCAGAAAGAACAGACCTTTGCAATTTGCAGAACAAGAAATGCAATCCAGACCAAAAAAAGAAAGCCAAGTTCTTTCCAGTGGACATTCTCAAGAATAGGGGCCTGGGATGGTTAGACAAGTTAGTCCACAATCCCCTTGATGGGTATTAAAGCTCATAACATTATACTAACCTCCCGTTCTCCGGATGCTTTGGTCTCCTTTTCAGGGCCATTGCTGGGACCACCAGGTAGAGGCTTGTATTGAACTTCTTCAGAACTAGCACCTGATTATATAGGAAAGTGTGCACGTTTCAGTTGCAAGGAAATCAAACAAGGTTAGTGAATAAGGGATCCTCCCTGTTCTCTAATATAATAGATGGAGTAGTCCAACTCACCATTTGACTCCAAGAGCTTAGCAGCCTCCTGAAATTAAAATCAAGAAAGGTTGGTGAAGAGATTAGTAAGTTGAATTAGATCATATAAGATGTCAGCCATGAGAATTGGTGATCATGGACTACCTTCTTCATTATAGTTTCCTTTTTCCATGTTTCAAGTCCCCTGAAGAATGCCATAGTTGACGTGCCTACAGGCCAACACAATCAATCTGAGGATTCATTTGAAATTGAATTAATGGCTTGAACATGTGAAATTCAGGACACTATTACCAAGAAAAAGAATAATTAGCAGGACGGTGACCATCCAATCAGCAAAGATCACATTAAAAGTAACTCCAATACTGATCCCCAGCATGAGCATCGGTTGGATGAGAAGTGCCAAATCATAGTCAATGATAGGCATATCAAGAGTTGGATGCCTTAGTTTAAGATTGTAGTAAACAGATGAAGCGGCTGCACCCATGATCATACCTGGCCAAGCACATTCACAGTGGGTTGGTTTAATTGAACAATGCAGTAAAAGAATGAAATAAAAATCAAAGACTTAATGTAAGATCAACCCTTTAAATTTTCTGGGTTCTTCCCAAGATAAGTTTTCATAAAATTTGTAATGTGTGTAAGAGATTTTAGAAAAAGGGGGAAGAGGGGGTGAACTCTGGAGAATTTCTATCACAAACAAAAGCATCTAACTCTTACATTTTGAAATAGCTGTTGATGATTTTGCGTCGAACCCAATAATCAGGGTAAGCATGGGAACGAAGATCCCACCCCCGCCGACACCTCCTACACTCCCAAACGCTGCTCCAAAGAATCCGACTACAGTACCCACAATGATTTGCCATCCAAATTTCATATCCTGTCACAGGAAGAACGAGAATGCACTTTTCTCAACATAAACCATTTCAACGAACATGAAATGTCATAAAAAAAAATAGGTTCCTAAAGGGAAGACCTGGAGATTTACGCACTTACAGGCCAGACATGTTCGTAACTTGATTCATCCGACCGCCACAAGAAATTTAGTAATTTCATAAGATAATCCGATTCAACAACCTCTTCAGTTCCTCTGTACCTTGAACTTTGGAGTTTAAGGCTCCGGTCTGCCGAAACAAACACAGAAGCAAGAAGAAAGCTTACTGCAATCATTGCAAGCGATCTCAGCAACTGCCATTTCGCCCCACTTACAGCCATCAGATTCCAAAATTTCAAACTAGCTCAGAAAGCTCGAGATTTGCTCACTCCAACTCTTCCCACGCGGAACAAAAGAAAAAAAAATGGAGCTTCCAACGAATATTCCGGCGATTTTCTTCGCCGAGTTTATTAAATAATCTACCGTCCTCCACGATCGAAGGTGACTTGCGCCTGAATCAAATCGAAAGCTCAACCGTGAAAGAAAGAACCCTTTATCACACACAATCAGTCCAAAGGTTCGAAAGAAACAAAACCCTCTTTCTCTCTCTGTCTCTTTATGATCTTCTTCCCGAAAAGGGTCTCGAATCTCGAGTCTCAACCAATGGAGATGGCTACAAGCGTTCACTTCTGGGATAAAATCCTCTGCTACTACGGTTAGTTTCTGAAGACCTCGGTTTGTATCATCCAACTGTTTTGCAGGAGCTGGAGTTTTCCCAGAGGAGTCACGGATCCCACACCAAGAACAGAGATGCAGAAAGAGCCACAGCCACGTTTGATCTTTATCAACTTATGTTTCACAATCCAAACAAAGGAGAATATAAGAGAGAGAGAGAGAGAGAGAGAGAGAGAGAGAGAGAGAGAGTAGAGATAACTCAATCTGACACCTCACACACAATCAAGAGGTGATGGATGAGTTCAATTCCGTTTATACATTTTAAAAAGGGTAATTTACAACGCCACCCCCTAGAGAATACCAATATTATAGGAACACCCCCTCTCTTTTACCAAATTAGACTCAGATCCCCTACCGTCAGTCTCCGTTAAAGAATACACCATATATGCTGATGTCAACTATTATATTTTATTTTAAATACCAAAATGCCCTTACTAAACTAAACGTAAAATACCTAAAATGTCTATGTAATAAGTCCCTCCAAGAACTTGCGGCGAGGAGTTGACCCATGATGGTGGCATCGTTGGAGAGGCCGACGGTGACGATGAAGGCATGGGCATGTTTGTTTCCAGCACTGGCAACAACGGCATTAGAGACGGACGGCGACAACAGGCTCGCGGCAACCAGCAGCAGACTTAATCAAGTCTCGATTTGTTTAATCCAAGCAAGATTTTTTTTAACCAGCATTGACCTTGAACCTATAAAAGAAAAGAAAGGAAAAGAAAAGCCCAACAAATATGCAGATTTCATCCGTGCAGACCTTCAATCAACTCAAACCTAATCAAAAAGGGGAATTTTCAACTCTTTAATCAACTCATGGTGTATGCGGTGGGAAATATGTTGGATCCAACATATCGAGGGTTTCTTTACGGTGGGAAATATGTTGGATCCTCTTGGTGTATGCGGATTTCATCAGTGCAGACCTTCAATTTTCATACCTGAGTTCTTTGGTCTGGACACAATTGATAATCAGTTTCACTCCACCAAATATGCAGATTTCATCCGTGCGGCACTGGAATATCTCTGAATTTGAGTTGCAACCAGTTCTCCGGTGAAATCCCACCTGAGTTCTTTGGTCTTGACAAGCTCGGCATTCTGGACTTTTTTTTTAAAACAGACAAGTTGGCCTCACGGTTCAGACTTCTTGAAGAGAGACAAGTTGGCCTCACGGTTCAGACTTCTGAGAGAGAGAGAGAGAGAGAGAGAGAGAGAGAGAGAGAGAGAGAGAGAGAGAGAGAGAGAGAGAGAGAGAGAGAGAGAGAGAGAGACCACCGGAGAAGAAGCTAGAACCACCGACAGCTCTGTTGCGGATGGTCAGTGCGAAGTAACTTATGTAAAATACGTTTTATTATTTATTTTAATTAAAAGGGTAAAAATGTCATTTTAAATCCTTACTTAACGGAGACTGACGATAGGGGGTCTGAGTCTAATTTGGTGAAAGAGAGGGGGTGTTCTTATAATATTGGCATTCTCCAGGGGGTGGCGCTGTAAATTACCCTTTTAAAAAAAGGAAAAACCTTATCATTTACACCACCAATTCCAGGTTTTTAGAAGAAGAATAATATTACCAAAATGTCCCTGAATCTTCATATAACTACGCAGACAGCCATGCATGATAATATTGTAATTAGTGGGCCCTCACTGGCATGTGGGCTGCGCAGGCTACTAAATTAGCTCTTGTTTAGATCCATTTTTTCAGACTGTCCAATTTGCGGGTCCGCTTGGGCTGCTGCTGGCTGCTGCTGGCTGCTGCAAGATCAATGATTACAAACTTCACTACGGGACAAGGTTCCAAAACTCGGTAATGGTTACCGGATAGATCAAGGCCGATACTATTTTGGATCGATTTGAATCCAAACTTATCGGATAGATTTATCTTTGTTTTTCTTTTTAATTAATTTTTATTACGATTTTAGCTGTAGACTATATATGTGAATAGCAACACAGTTTGCTTCCCTGAATAAAAGAGCTAGAGATCAAAAACCATACTCAAAATGCAGGTTTGGTAATGGCTTCAATAAGAGAGGCATTGTCACACTTCACCAAAGTACAAGGAAAATCACCTTCCATGGTACTCTGAAGGCTACTTTTAAGAGCAAAAGCTTCTCCCACAAGGATATCAGAAAAAGATGTTGGCTAAAAAACATGCGATCACAAGATCCCTTATATGGTTCTAGATGATAACCTCGAGACTACCGTTGGAAGAACCAAGAGGGAGAGTAGCATCCATATTGACCTTAAAGAAGCCAAAGAGAGGAAGCTCAATGAATGACAAGGGGCTTGGAGTTGGTCTATCAGTAAGAGAACGGATCAGGTTCATGAATGAGAGAATGTACGAGAACGGTCATGATCCGTGGATATAGAATCAATTTTCTCTCTCTTCATTTAATAGATTCTATATCCACGGATTAGGAGTGTAATCCGTTCGCTATCAATAAGGTTTTGTTGTAAGCAATTGTCCTTAGATAGACACCGAAATTCATTGAACCTATTGAGCTTCACTAAAACTTCCACTAGAATCATATCTTTACGATTAGACACCAAATCATTCTCGCAATCCTAAAAAACCTAACACACAAAGGAACATAGACATATAACTCCTTCGCTTTGACATTTGCTAGGAAATTGGTATCGATCCCATTATTCCAACCACCTTGATTCTTTAAGTCGAAAGTTAAAGCATAAAAAGAAGACACATAAATAATCATTACCCTCAACGCAAATGTAGGTGAATTATGTTAACTATTTAACAATGTTGCGGTACATATTTTCCACACGATGAGTTTTTTCTTCAATATTATTATTTTTTAGGGAAAAAGAACCTTGCTCGATAGTATGGCACCTGTGTCCAGACATAAAAGGGGGGTGGGAGGACGAAACGACAACCCTACCGGCATATTAAGTACAAAAATCTTGTCTCTGTTAAGAAATTAATGTCTGGGGGGAGAGGAGGACGAAACGACAGCCCTACCTCCATTAAATACAAAAATCTTGTCCCTGATAAGAAATTACAGATTTCTTTATTTTCTCCTTCAACTCGATCTCATTGTACTCATGGATGGTTTTTAATTTTAAATAAAAAAAAAAAAACCCATTAGGCGGAAGCTATGTGCACGGCTGTACATGCACACAGCTTTTTTTTTTTTAAATTGTGGCTGTGAAAAGTTATTATACAAACTTTAGTACAAGAAAAATAAAAAAAAAAGGAAAATCTTCATTATAAGAAGACTTAAGGGAAAATAAAATTTTCTTTTTCTATGTTTACAAAAATACAGAATCTGTACGATTTAGTTCAAAGGGTCAGGGTCCAATTAGATAGTCTTTATTATATGAAAATGAAATGGGGACTACTCTTCCATAGATAAAGAAAATGCCAGATCTGACTATACTCATAAAGTCAAAAGAAATAAAAGTAACAAAAAAGGACACGTGATATATAGACGCCAAGTCTTATCAGATAAGATCATAGAGATTTGAAGCCTTTCATATCAGTGGTTTCTCTATTCTCCTTCCCGGTCCACCCCTCTATATATATATATATATATGTTATAAAAGCACGGATATCTATCTGTTTTTCTTCTTCACCACATGTTCATATCAGTCCTCGTTCTGTCCTCTCATGTCTATCCTTTTTACCCAAAAATTAGATTCAGATAGTTTTTTCTTTTCTCTATATAATGTAAAATCATATCTCCCTTGTTATAATTTTAATGGTTAAAAAGGATTCAATCATTAAGCTTCATTTAGTAGCCATCTGAGAAAAAGGTTTTTGATTTTTTTTTTCTTATGAAAAAAAAAAAAAATAGAATCTATTGTTTGGTATCTACGGTTCATTTCAACATTTGAGTTTCATTTTAAAACGGAATTTTGACATAGAAAAAAAAAAAAAAATATTGATTTTGACACAAAATGTTGTTTCTAGAACAAAATGACAGAGTTTGGTAGTCATTCAAAAAAAAAAAAAATTTTCTCTTTTTTCGCTCTATGGGAACAAAACACCAGAATAAAGCGTTTGGTGTCAACTTGATGTTCTTCAGTTTTTTTGGAACGAAAAGGGGGAAAAAACACTAGAAACACAAAATGATGGAACGACAAAACCTTGTTCCGTTATTTTGGTTTCGTTCCAAATACTAAAAAAAAAAAAAAAAAAAAAAAAGTAAACAACTAAGGTAATCATTCTTGGAACATGTTTACCAAACAATATTTTTTTGTTTTAAAACGATATTCTGACACAGGAACTGAAAATTATATTTTTGACATTAAACGTAGTTTCTGAAACTAAGGCTGCGTTTGGTAATGTTTTTGTTCCAGAATCAACATTTCGTGTCAAAAATGAAAATTTCAGTTTCTATGTCAAAATGCTTTTTTTTTTTTTTTCTTCTTCTTCTTCTTTAGAACGAAACTAGAATGACGGAACTACCTTTTGTGGTTCTTTAAATTATCGTTTTTTTTTTTTAACGAAATACACCATAAATACACCAAACACTTTATTCCGCTTTTTTCTAGAAACATTTTTTTAAAACGTTACCAAACGCTGCCTTGATGATTTCTAATTGGAGTTTATATATATTTATAATAAAAAAAAGTGTGGGCATCCATGGACTATTTGCCTTTGGGTATACACAGGCCATATTTTAGGTTCCACTGACCACAATGTCTGCGACCCTTTTCACTTTTCAATCGAAACCTCTTGTTTTTATATTTGTACCAAAGATTCTACCCCACTAGTAATTGAGGCATAATTTTGACATTTCATGCCAAAATCAGTATCTTTTGTTTGGTTTGGTGTCTACGATTCATTCTAATAGTTGAGTTTTGTTTTAAAACCGAATCTTGACATAGAAATAAAAAATACTAATTTTGACATGAAATGTCATTTCTAGAATAGAATGACAGCATTTGGTAGTCATTAAAAAAAAAAATGTTTCTCATGTTTTTTCCGTTCTATGGGAACAAAAAAATAGAATAAAGCATTCGGTATCAACTTGGTGTTTTTTAGTTTTTATTTGAATGAAAAGAAAAAAAAAAACTAGAAACATAAAATGATTGAACAACAAAACCTTATTCAGTTATTTTGGTTTCGTTCCAAATACAAAAAAAAAGTGAACACCTAGGGTAATCATTCCTGTAACATGTTTACTAGATAATATTTTTTTTATTTTAAAATGATATTTTGACATGAAACGTAGTTTTTGAAATTAAATAACAACCAAACACAGCCTTAATATTTTTAATTAGAGTTTATACTTAAATATATATTTAGAGGAAATTACACTCCCCTCCTTTGTATGTTTCAAGTATTACATAACTCTCCCCTACGAAGTTTGAAATTACACTCCCTTCCCTTCTAAGTTCTAGATTCTATCAACTGTATCCTGACCACGAATGAGGAACCGTTAAGTGTATTACACTTTTTCATAAACCCCAAATACCCTTAGTCTATAGAGAATGACGCATTTGCCCCCAACTTATTATCATCTTCTTCCTTGAGAAGACGATGGAGGGTTCGGTTCTCTCTAAGACTAGCAGCAGTAATGTTCCTTTGAAGAACGCTGCACTTGCTTCCGCTTGCTCGAAAACAATGGCTGCTATTGGAAATTCTTTCTCCATGGGTGATTTAGTTGATTCACTGCCCAAACCCAATACTAATACTACCAATACACCTTCTATGAAGAATAGCACTTGGGGATCTGGTGCTAACTTTGGGAGTCGTCCTACTTACACTAACAACGTCAACGGTAACGATCAGAATCTTGGGGGTCCGTGCATGAAGAATGGGGCTAGTGTCTCTGCAAGCTCGAAGAAGGATCCGTTCGGATCTCTGGTTTATTATGCTTAATACTGTCACACAGGTTTTGACAGACACTTGCTTATGAGATTCAAGAGGGCCAGAAGCCCATGGCCACCACTCTTTGACCATCTTTAGAGAAAGCTAGGAACATTTTTGTAAGAAGCCAATGAAATAATCTTCTTCTTCTTCTTCTTATCAAGCGAGCAATATTCATAGTCCATTGGTGTCCTTATTGTTTTGAATGTATTTGTCATTGCTTTCCTAATTATAGTTTCTATAACTAACGTTACATGTGTCTTTTCTTTTCCTCTTTTAGTGAGGGCCTTTATGGTTGGCGGACGAAATTTAGCTGTTGTCCGCTGCAACCCCTATGGCAGCCAAAGAAATGGAATCTAAAAGGGTATCTCGGAAAATACTATAACCTAGTAGGATATTTGTGAACCCTATGGGGAAATGAATTATTCCATTTCTTCGACTGCCAGCAGGGGGTTGCAGCTACTTGGTTGCAACCCAGGTAACAGCCAAATTTTTTCCATGGTTGGCGAGCATGTAGACTATCCTCATCTCTACTCAACATGATGAAACCGTCAACAATGACGAGATCGCCGCTGACCTCAGAGCACATCATCAGGCCTGTTGTCCCAGAGAAGTACCTAGACGAGAAGACCATCTTCCACCTTAACCCCTCGAGGCGTTTTGTCATTGGAGGTCCTCATAGTGATGTCGGCCTCACAGGACGCAAGATAATTATTGACACCTATGGTGGTTGGGGGGCCCATGGTGGAAGAAATCCAAGTAGATGATTGGCTCAGGCATGAAACCCTCGATCGACTCTCAAGAGTGATTTTTAAAGAAAGGGGAAGAGGGTAAATGAATCATTTAACATGAACTTCTAACAAAGTTAACAACATAGGGTACAACTGTAATTTCAAACTTCACAAGGAATCTAAGTGTAATTTTCTCATATATTTATTTGGGGTCCATGGAGCATTGCCCTTGGGTCCACCCTGGCCATATTTTAGGTTACACCGACGATGATGTACACGACCCTTTCCACTTTTCAGCCGAAACCTATTGTGTTTATATTAAAACCAAAGATTCTGCCCCACCACCAGTTGGGAGTTACTCCATTAAAGGCTTTAATGTACGGATAATTTTTTTTAACCCAAATAAATGTGCGGATAATTCCGACACCTACTTCATTTCCATTCTCACACTATTTCTTGAAATAGAAAGGACAGGTGTAAAGTGATGACCGTATATGCACTATCCATAAATAGAAAGGACAGCTGTAAAGTGATGACCGTATATGCACTATCCATACCATTTTTTCTTTTTGAATGTATATGCAGACCACTTCTCTGGAGTTTTTTTTTTATTTTTTTTATTTTTTTATAAGACAGGAGGATTATCATACTTTAGGCCAACGAAATCCCTCGGGCTCGTACATGACCCCCACACCACATACGAATCGAAAGTTTCTAGGCCCTAGTGAACCAGGTGGGAGCTTCGAGCAATCTTTTTTTTATGGTTAACTTTCAACTTTCTCCGATCCTAGCTTATCCCTGGAACCCTTGTTTCGATAGTAAGGATTTAGGGGATGGAATCAATATTAGTATCGGTATTGATTTATCGATATCAATTCGAATTAGATTGGATCAGATTGATGAATATTGGTCTGGTTTACCCCTATTTTTTCTAAGAAGCACTATTTTTTTAATCATTTTACCCATGAAGCTATTTAGAACACTGATCCAGATCGATCAGGGATCGGGGATCGATCTCAACTGATATCGATTTGATATGGCAGATACCAAACCGATCTTGAAACCATGCCAAACAGATCTCAATTGATATCGATCCCAATGTGGTCCTTCACTTAACGAATCATTGGAGTAATCATTCCAGGATCTCTAATTGCCGCAATTAGGTGATTTCAACCCATGACTTTCCCACTTTTTCCCTATCCCCTACCCTGGACCCTATATACTATATTGTGTGTAGATGTCACTGATCAGTTATAAGCTATCTCTACTTGGGCTTATTGTATATTTAATGAAAAGAATGTGTGTTTATTTAAAGCTGATTATATGATGATAGAAGACACAAATGAAGATTACGCGTGGAGAATGCTCATGGGAATAAAGCAAGCTAAGGAGAATGGACGGATTCGAGGGGAAATTTGGATAGACTATGAATTTGTCCAACTTTTGTTAGCCAAATCTAACAATGTTTTATGGCATTTTCATGACATTCCTCTTTTTTCTTTTATATTCAGGATTTTATGACAAAACTCTATGCTTGCCTTAAGCCTCCAGATGATGAAGCTATCTCTTTTGTCAAACAATTAGCCTTTTGGATTCTCAAGAAGAGAATCTCCATTACATCCCCTATATACATCCATGATGTACAGAATCTTATATAATGTTATTTTTCTATTTCTTATCAAAAAATAAAAATAAAAATAGAACGACTCAATTGATTATTTATATGGTATAATTTCTAGATTTTTCTGATGATTTAATAAATATATTAAACTTTATAAAATCTAAAACAATTAAAGTCCGTTTAACGCTTTAATGGTACATTAGCCTATTTAAAATCTGACTAAAACCCAATTATCCCGGTTAATAGAAGCTCGATTAAAGTCCAGAACCAGGCTGAGCTTGACCAAGTATGACTGATTCCTTAAATATGAATTCACAATGTAAGCCAAGAGGCCCAGCTAGGCCCGATCGGTTGAAACCCCTATCATAATCTATAGATGGGGGCTAAGGGTGTCAATCAGTACGATATTCTGTATGGTTTTGATTCGATACAATAATCTGAGGGTCAATATCAAAATCTTATCGTACCAAGAAAGATGTCTATACTTCAATATCAATATTATACCAAATTGGTACGGTTTTGATACTATTTTTATTCGGTTTCAGTACAATATTTTTCCTTTTTTTGTGCATTTTGTGTAAATATATTCGGTATTTCAATGCTTTTGGTATTTTTATATGGTTCAATACATATAGAACAATTTTGTCTTAAAAGTCGATACCATACCAAATCAAGGAAGATACCATTTGTCAAACGAAACCGTACAAAATCTCTTTCGATACAATTTAAGGATCAATATATGATGTTGGTACTACTACCGAATTGAAAACTGATGTTACCAATTCTAAACAAATCTCGAATCAACATATTGATATAGACTAAAGGTTTAAAAATTATCTGTTTTTTAAAGAAACCCAAGTAATAGATCCATGCCAATCCAAATCAGTATCAATTGAAATCAATCAAAATAGATATTGATTGAGACCGATCTCAATTTAAATACATTTTCTTTCTTTTTGATGAAAAAAAAAATTATTGATTCAAAAAATATGTAAACCCTAAAACGTCAGACACAAAAAGTTTATCTTTATCAACAAATAAATGTGACCATTATGTCAAACACATAAAATCCAGATACCAATTACTAAAACTGCGATGTAGTTCTCCACCACCTTGCCCTATCGTCTTTTCCTCCACATGGATTGGTAAATATGTATGGCAATTGATTGTTTCTCGGATTTATGATCTTATTATGCCATTGGTCAAACTTAGTAACGCATCATGAATTAATGTTTTCTCTTTAAAAAAATATATATATATATATATATATATTCCAGGGCTTGGACATATTCAGATCATTTTCTTAGATTTTTTATCTACATTCTTAAACCTCCTTAATTATATATGGGAATCTCAATTGTCCCAATATATATTAACAAATATGGCTCCAACAAAGTATTGAACTGTCACATGGTAGTTCTTGAGAGTATAATTGAGAAGTTTCGTGTGGGTGTTACAAGTAGAGCGATGGAAATATAGAATTTCCATTTATTCTTTATTTTTAAACAAAAATGACGTATTCAAAAGAAATTTGGAGGGTTTTTTTTTTTTTTCTAAGAAAGAAATTTGGGATTTTAAAAGTGTGACAATTCATTAAGGCATATAAATGTAATGTGCAACAAGTAACACCAATTGCAAAATAACATTGATTGTGTAAAAAATATAATTTTCTAGGATAGCCTAGTGGTGGTAGTTTCGGCTTGTGAAGTCGGCATCCAGGGGAGGAGATCGTGGGATCGAACCCTCTCGTATGCATTGTATGAGTGTGTGTCCGTGTGTTTCTTATTTATTTTGTACCCACCCATGGGTTCCCTAGTCTGAACACCTTGGTTAATAAAAGAGAGAGAGAGAAAGGGTTACCCAAATGATTAGGGTGAACTGAGAATTGTGTGAATTAGGTATACGATCTCAGGAAAAAAAAAAAAAAGAAAGGGAAAGATGATTTTTGTCTTTCTACCTAAGTCATAATGCTTCAATAAATGTTTACCGTCATAGTAACATGACATTAGTAAAGTTCAAAAGAACATCTTTCAACATAAAGTGTGATAAGGACATATAACGGTTCTGAGTCGTAAAACCGGGCAGGTTCAACTAGTTCCTCGTCAATTAAAAAAAAAAAAACCCATATGGGTTCTTGTTGCATCCACTTAAACTCTAAGGAACCTTTTCTGAATTTGAAGTGTGATAAGGACATAAATGTTCTTGTTGCATCCACTTTAGCTCTATCAAATTAATCAAATGGCTGGATTGGTAGGTAAGGGCATTGCTGTATCTAATTTTCTAAAGATCAAACAGTCAAAATATCAACAACCATATCATCAATCAATATGATTTCACAATACAAGACAAGAAAAAAAAATTAATTACTATGAACAGTTTCTTGTGCTTGCTTTATTTAAATTCTCTTTTTCCAAATCTTTTTCTGATTTCTCAATAAAGTAAACTTTCAGTTATCTTTTTCTTTCAAATATTTATGTTGTATTTATATATACCCAAGTATTTTATATAAAGTAAAGTTTCAAAATAACATTTACCCTTTTGTTATTATCATTTTTTAGTTTGATTTTGAGTTTTGAGTTCAAAAATATTTTTCAGGGAAACTTTTGAAAGAAAATTCAAAAGACTTGAGCAATGAATTAAATGTTTAGTCCCACAATGGTTTGGGAGGAAAATGATGGTGGGCATAAATATAGGTTTGTTTCTTAAAGAGGCAAACCCTTTTCAAAAGACTTTCAAATTACTCTTGGTTCCTCTCTGCCCCTATCTCCACCCCCTTACTATTCATTTTTCTATATAGATTTTGAGTGCAGGGACAAACCGCAACTAAACCTCTTGCGAAAAAAAAACTAATAATAATAATAATAATAAATAAATAATAAATAAAATGATATAAAATCTCATTCATGCTGTACAACTTATATATGGATTCAGCTTGTCTATGGTATGATAGGGGTGGCAGGGGTGAAATTCTCAACAAATCCATTTGGATTTTGGATACTCTTTACTATATTGAAATGAAATTGTGAAATGGAGACTTTTTATTTTTTTGATAAAATGTGAAGTTGAGACTTATGAGAGAAATAAAGAATAATGGCAAGGGCACGTAATATATATATATATATATATATATATATGTCTTGTCAGATAGGTATATAGTTTCAAATATCACTATCAAACAGTTGTATCAGCCGTAGTGTATTAATATTAGTTGAGATCAATCTGAATCAGTTACACGTATTATTTCAAAGATAAAATAATAAAATAAATATTTAGAAAAAAAAAAAAAAAGATAAAAGTGATTGATACCCATCAATTCTTTCTAATGTCGATATCAATATCGAGAACTAAATCCAAGTCCACTAATTGAATTGTCAAATGACCCAATTATCAACTAATAAAATCTTAGATATTCGAAGCCCATATCAGTTGTAAATGTGAGCCGTTAATACCAAGGGAGACCACCACGCTGGTCTGGTTTATGGAGTGGTCCCCACTCCCTAGTTTCCTAGTACAATCCTCTCGCCTGTATCAATTTATCAACAGTGTGCGGGCATGTGAGGTATGTGAATTGGCCCCCCAAATCATAAAAAGTAGACCACGCTTTTCAAATATATATCCCACTCCTAGGGTCTACTCCACTCGGGTCCCCTCTCTAATCTCAATCTTTTACTCCCAATGTGGATTAAGATCTTCGTTTTTTCTTCCATTGGACAATTTTTTCCTGAATTCATCGTGTGTTGGTACGCCAAAGGAGATCCAGCATGTACCCTTACACCTGCTCTCCTCAAGTGACCTAAATGCCCTGCGATGAACGAGAATCATGTGGGTATAAAAAAACTTAGTCTTTTTCATATTAATACAAAGATCTTATTTTCCTTTATATCAATTTCAAATAGAAAAAAAAAGGGATTTTTAGAGAGATTTTGAATTTTTTTGGTAGTCATTTTGTTCTAAAAATGACGTTTCGTATTAATAGTAGAATTTTGCTCAAATGTTGACCATGTTTCAATATTTCTCATTTCTGATTTTTTTTTATCCAATTCATTTAAAAAAAAAAGACTGAAAAAACAAACTATAGACACTAGACAGAAGATTTCATTTCAGATAACATTTTTCAAATGACTACCAAACATAATCTTTTAATTTCGGCCATGTGCTACCCAACAGAAATTGAAGCCGATGGACCATAGGCATGGACCCTTATAAGTTGAGAACTTTGTTGGGGTATGATGGTATAGACTCTGCCCCACCATTTGTTAGGAGGTAGTGCAATGAAACATACAAAAAAGGTAAGTTGTTGAGTGTTGATCATATGTGTATGTACGGAATAGCAGGACTTTCTGCACATGCCTTGCGCCTTTGGCGTGGTAGTGGTTGACAGCATAGTAATGTGCTTCTCTCCCCATCTATAACACTTTTGACTATGATCAACAATTATTTTATTCCAATACATGTCAACAAATGTGGAGCCCAAACCTCCAATTAAAATATTGGACGGCCACGTGGTAGTTGTTGAGACCATGATAGAAGAGGTTTTCGGCTTATGGCATTTTGAAAACTCGTTTCTTTTACACTTCCACCATGATTAGACTTTAGGCTGTTTCACACATGATCATACTAAAAGTTAAGCATAATAATAATAATAAAAAAAAAAACATAATTGATCAAATGATTGATTAAGGTTTATGAGAAAGAGAGATTAACCTTAAGGCGGGTAGTGAAGTTGATAAGGAATCTTTGCTTCAATAAACATATGGTTCTGAGTTTGACTCCTCTGAACTTTTTTGGATCATTCACATAGAGTGTTTAGTGTTCTTCACTATTTTCGGTGAAAATTAAATGATTATCATTCAATACCAATATGATCCAATCCATGTAGTTTGTGAGATTAGTATGAGCTCGTGAGACTAGTTAAGTTAAAGACCCAAAGAGAGAGAGAGAGAGAGAGAGAGAGAGAGAGAGTCAATCTTTTATTTGAGTAGTATCATCATAATGCAGCAATATATGTTCAAATGTCATACTAAGATGACATAAATGAAAAACACACGAAATGTGATAAATGATTAGGGTATAACCCCCACTTAATTAAGCTCTATCGGATTAACCAATGGCTGGATTGGTAGGTAAGGGCATTCTTGTTTCCAAATTTTCAAAGGTCAAACAATCACATATCAACAACCACATCAAAATGATTAATTTCACACTACCTTTTTTTTTTTTTTTTGATAGAAATTAATTTCACACTGCTAAAAAAATGTTTTCATGCACTTCCCCTATATTTATTTTAATTTTATTATTTCAAATTTCTTTTTGATTTTCTCAAGAAAGTAAACTTTCACTTCTATTTCTTTTCTGAATATTCATAATTTTTTAAATTATTCCTGGTCCCCTCCTCCTCCTCCTCACCCCCCCCCCCTCACTCACATCTCCCTCCCCTCACTCCTTTGTCATGATCTCCCACATCACCCCTTCCTCTATTCGCATCTCCCACATCTCCCGGTGCACGTGGACCTTTACTTGACAATTATGTATAATCATGCACCATACAAGGCCATGCACAAAACCCTACCCCTTATTCTTATTAATGTTGTTATTTTTTTGGGAAGTTTGTTATACAAAGTTTGGTAAGAAAAAAAAAAAATCATCATACCAAGACTAAAGGAAAATAAAATTTTCTTTTTCTATCTTTACAAAAATACAGAATCTGTACTAACAAGGGCACGTGATATATAAACGGCAAGTGTTATCAGATAAGATCATAAGATCATAGAGATTTGAAGCCCTCCATATATATAGATGTTATAAAAGCACGGATATCTGTTTCTCTTCTTCACCACATGTCCATATTAGTCCTCAGTTCTGGGCTCTCATGTCTATCCTTTTTACCCAAAAATTAGATTCAGATCTTTTTTTCTTTTCTCTATATAATGTCAAATCACATCTCCTTCGTTCCAATTCTAACGGTGAAAAAAGATTCATTTATTAGTGATTTCTAATTGGGGGTCCATGGGCCATTGCCTTTGGGTCCACCCTGGCCATATTTAAGGTTCCACCGACCACAATGTCCACGATCCTTTTCACTTCCAGCCGAAACCTCTTGTTTTTATATTAGTATCAAAAAGACTCCGCCCCACTAGTAGTTGGGAGTTACTCCATTAAAGGCTGTCGATGTATGGATAATTTTTTCTGCCCCAAGAAAATGTACGGATAGTTCTGATACCTGCTGTGTGAAAATGATTTGCTGCTGTTGTATAGTGAGTTATGGGTGGCTGAGAGTCCGTTTGGGCATATATGTCCAAATACTTTCAGTCTTTTGTTGTTCATCGCACCTCATTGTATTTGTTGTAAAGGATGTAAACTTGATTGATATCTGTTTTGTTCCCATACTAGTTCTCGAAATAAAAAGGGCAACTGTAAAGTGATATTTTTTTTTTTTTTTGAGGGTAAAGGTGTATGCAGGCCACGTGATTGAAGGAATTTGTATCAACTTTGGATCGTTAAACGTCATTTCCCAGTGCATTAGGTGAGTTGTATGCAAAAAGTCCACATTCATCATGGGGATTAAGTTTGAGTTTTTTTTGGCTGTTATTTACTTTTCATTTCTATCTATTTATAAAAAAAAAAAAGAGTAATTTACATCCCCTCCCTTATAGGCTCATTTCGATAACTATTTACCGTTTAGTTTGTAAAATATTTCACTAATACTCATAATACCCTCGTTACTGTAGTTTTACTCTTTTACCTTGATATACATCTTTTCCCACTTTAGAGAAACCTCATCCCAACGATGACATGTCTCCTCCTCCTTGGCGAATGATGAATGGTGATCAAAGTTGTAGTGTCACTCAGACCTTTGGACCTTATCTTTTCTCATTGATCATTGGCGTTACTGGTGGCAACACATTCTTCTCTACACTTCCCTAGAAGTTTTAACCTACCACGATCAGGGTGATTTTAATTGTTCTCTACGTTTAAAGGGTTTTGGCAAAACGTCTTCCCTACCTAATCATTTCTGCATAGTAGACCGAAACAGAATGAATTTTATCTAAGCTAAGCTAGGCCGGTTGATCACAGAATACATCTCCAGTTCTGGTTGCCGGGAAAGAGTAGTTGAAGAAGCATAGTTCTATCTCTACTTTCTTTTATTTAGGGTCTTGTCTTTCCCTCAGGGCGATCTCTGCAATTCTGGAGTGGTCATGCTTCTCTCTGATGCTTTTTGAGATGTGGTCTCTTAGATTTGATTACCGAATGGTTTTTCCACCCACATCTTCACTTTCAAATCCGCATGATGAAATTTTACAAGAACTAGGGAAGCTAAACAATAAGCAACCTAGGGTCTTCATTCTTATTCAACCTTCAAGTATCATTTGCTGCCCATCTATTAAGGGTATCCAGAAGAATTGGACTGATGTGGAGAGACTATGTTTGGATTACTACAAATACCATTGCCAGTGTCCTTGATTCCTTTAATTCCTCTGTCATCTCCTCATGCAAGATGTTTAAGGAATTAAGACTTACTTCCTATTAGTGGTATGGCTACGTTGGCTTCATCTTAACATTACTTTTTAGTTATATCTCGTACAAGAAGAGAAGTGGAGAGAAATTAAGGGAAGGCGATTCCTAATTGACTAGGTTGTCGATACTCTCTAATGGTAACAATAGAAATATATAAAAGATAGACTTTGAAACAGAATAGAAATCAATTATGGTGGACCCCTAAATCGCCCTAATACGAAATTATCTTATCATTTGATCACTCTATGCTTCTCTCTGTCTTTTGAATATACATGTCTCTTTATTGATGCCAGTCGCTGCAACACAACACTTCCCTGAAACTAGCTTGTCATTCAAAGATTATGATTCTAAATTCAGGAAATATTTCCGTTCTGAGTATCCAGAAGAAGAACACTTTGAGCCCGGAATCTATGCAATCCCAGCATATGATGTCATTTCTACTCTAACTCGTGCAATGAATAACAATACTAATACATCAAAAATATTATTAGACAAAATTTTGTGAAGCAACTTCAGTGGATTAAGCGGAAAAACTCAGTTCAAAGACGGAGAATTATCAAATTCTCTGGTTTTTTGTTGTCTATTGCCGTCGTCTGCAGCCCTCGCCTGTTGTCAGAGATAGTGAACCTCGTTCAATTTTTCTCAAACCCTAATCCCCTAATCTCTTTTCAATTTTGGGAGGAAAATGGTATGCGAAGATATATAAGGGTAAACTAAGTATTTACATTGTGGTTGAATTACAAAATGCGAAAATCATCTTGTACAATTCAAAACCAACACCCCACTAACAACATCATCTATCAGGACAGGTGGACGTAATTTCCGAAAACCAAGGGGAGGGGGATGTAAATTACTAACAAAAACTTTGGACTCAACTGTGCACAATGTAATCCTAAAGGACACCCAAACGGCCCGACCATTTATATGGTACATTTTGATTTTTTATATTTTTTTAGAATAAGGTATATATTAATATTTTTAACAATTATTGAATGTACTTAAGTGTAAAGTCTTTTTTAAATTATTGATGATTTAATAAATATATTAAATTTTCTAAAATCTAAGACAATTAAAACATGTCTAAGGCCTTACTGGTGCATTAACCCCTTTAAATCCCGACTAGGGCTGGACTATCCCGATTAAAACCCATAACTAGATCGAGCCAGACCAAGCCCAACTAATTCCTCAAATAGGCAATTCACGATGCAAGTCAAGAGGATTATCGAGCCTGACCAATTGAAGCCCCTATTCATAATGTACAGGTGGGGGCTATGGGTGTCAATCGGTACGGTATTTTATATTTTAATACACCATATCGAACAATTTTGTCTTAAACACTGCTCCTATACCAAATCAAGGAAGATATCATTTTGTCAAACAAAACCATATAAAATCTCTTTCAATACAGTTTAAGTATCATATATGGCATCGGCACTAATATCAAATTGACCACCTCATACGCAATGATACCAATTCTAAGCCAATCTCGTATGAACGTATTGATATAGAAAGGTTTAAAAAATATGTGTTTTTTAAAGAAAACCAAGGGTAGATCCAAGCCAATCTAAATTATTATCAACTAAGATCAATCAGAATCGATATTAATTGAGACTGATCTCAAACCAAATACCTTTATTTTCTTTTCTTTTTGAGTGAAAAGAAAATTTATTGATTCGAAAAATGTGTAGATCCTAAAACGTCAGACTCATAAAGTTTATCTAGTCAAAAAATAAATGTGATCATTCTGTCAAACACATAAAATCCAGATATATTACTAAAACCGTGATGTAGTTCTCCACCACCTTGCCCTATCCTCTTTTCCTCCACATGGATTGGTAAATGTGTTTGGAAATTGATTGTTTCTGATTTATGACCGTATTTTGCCATTGGTCAAATTTAGTAGGTTATTTCAATTTTAATGGCGCGTCATGAATTAAAATAAATAAACAAGAGCTTGGACATATTCAAATTATTTTCTATTTATATTATTAAACAAATGTGGCCCCAACAAAGTATTTATATTCTTAAACCTCCTTAATTTTATATGGAATCTCATTTGTCCCAATATATATCAACAAATGTGGCCCCAACAAAATATTAAACTGCCACATGGTAGTTCTTGAGAGCATGATTGAAAAGTTTGTGTGGGTGTTCAAGTAGTATGGTGGAAACATAGATTTTTCATTTATTTATTTTTAATAAAAATGACATATTTAAACAAATTTGGGGTTTTAAAAGTGTGACCAATTCATTCAAACATGTAAATGTAATGTAAAAAATACAATTTTCTAAGATAATTATAGTTTTTCTTTCGGACTTTAGAGTATTTCACAATTGATATATTAAAAGAGACTAAGACTGCATCATTCAGTTTCAGAAACGACGTTCTGCGTTAAAAACATAATTTTTAGTTTCTATGTTAAAATGCTGTTTTGGAAAAAAAAAAAAGGTGTTTGGTGAACCTGTTTCAAGAACAATTATCTTAGTTATTTACTTTTTTTTTTGTATTTGGAACGAAATCGAAATGACGAAACAATCCATCATTTTGCTTTTAGCATTTTTTTGATCAAATGATCTATTAATGAGGGATCCACATCCTTTCCATGGAGCCCAAGGCCTCTCAATCGTGAGATCACTCTATGATCCATGGATTTTATGAAAAAGAATCCTATCCATTCAAGAGAAAGAGAGAGAAAAAAAAAAAAAAAGAAAGAGATGATTTCTGTCTTTTACCTAAGCCATAATGCTCCAATCAATATTGAAGGTCATAGCAACATGACACTAGTGAAGTACGGAGGAAACTTTTTTTCGACATGACGTGTGACAAAGCCTTAAGGGTTCTTGTTGCACCCACTAAAGCTCCAATGGAACCTATTTTGAACATGAAGTGTGATAAGGCCATAAGGGGTTCTTGTTGCACCCAATTAAGTTCTATTAAATTAATCAATGGCTGGATTGGTAAGTAAGGGCAATACTGTATATAATTTTTTGAAGATCAAACAATCAAAATATCAACAACCATATCATCAATATGATTTCGCAATCCAAGACAAAAAAGTTAATTACTATGAACAGTTTCTTGTGATTGCTTCATTCAAATTCTCTTTTTCCAAATCTTTTTCTGATTTCAAAGCGCAATTTCAATTCTCTTTCTCCTCTGAATATTTATGTTGTATTTATGATATAAGTATTTTATATAAAGTAAAATTTTAAAATAATATATCCCCTTTGCTATCATCACTTTTATTTTTTTATTTTTTTATTTTTTTACTTTGATTTTGAGTGTTTAGTTCAAAATATTTTGAAGGAAAACTTTTGAATAATAAAAATTCAAAAGACTTGAGCAATGAATTAAATATTTAGTCTCACATAGTGTTTAGTTCAAAATGTTTTGAAGGAAAACTTTTGAATAATAAAAATTCAAAAGACTTGAGCAATGAATTAAATATTTAGTCTCACATTGTGTTTAGTTCAAAATGTTTTGAAGGAAAACTTTTGAATAATAAAAATTCAAAAGACTTGAGCAATGAATTAAATATTTAGTCTCACATTGGTTTGGGAGCAAAACAAAGGTAGACACACACTTGAGCACCTGTTCTAACTTAATATATATATATATATATATATATATATTCTTAAACGTGCAAACCCTTTAGAAAAAGACTCTTCCTATCGTACGTCAAGTCTAGTTCACTGTTAATAAAAACACGTTTAAAACTCCGTTTTAAATACATTCATGCTTTTCACCGTTTAAAACACATTTTTCCGTATGCTTCCTAAAGATACGGGGAAAAATTGCAAATAACAAGCATTCCCATTCTAAATACGTTTAAACACATTTATGTTTTTTAAGACTTAATTTGTTGAACATAATGTCTACTTAATTGACCATATTTTTCTCTCCCTAACCCTGATTGACCTGATTCTTTTGCAAACGTGAAGCTAACTCAATGGCCTATATTTCTCATGATATCACCTTCAACTCAATATCAATGTATGAACTCCAAAATAGAAATACAAGCTGATGCATTTGCTGAAAAGTATTTCTAAAGTGATGACTCTCAACTCAAACTGGACACACATTACTTCGAAAGTGTATTGACTATATTGACAACAATGAACAACATCATAATTAAGCCACATTAATCAATAAGACTTGGACATGTGTGGTGTATGAATTTAAAACTAGTGTTGGATGATATTTAATTATATATCATAAAACTTATAATGAGACATGAGATATATATATATATATATGCATTAATGTTGGATATTGTAGTTGTTTTGAATATTAAATATAGATATTTATATAATAATTCCTTAATTTATAAAAGTATATTATAGTTTTTTTTTTTTGTGTCATGTTTGTTTGAAATCTA
>NC_056565.1:12758194-12773397 GCF_013358625.1 Macadamia integrifolia
GTACTCAACCGTGCACAATGTAATCCTGAAGGACACCCAAACGGCCTGACCATTTATATGGTACATTTTGATTTTTTTTTTTTTTTTTTCCCCCATCCTCCGTCTTTTCTAAGTATGATCCAACTATCAAATTATCAAGGGCCAATTATCAACCAAAAATATCTTGGATTTTTTAAGCCCATATCAGTTGTGAATGGGCAACACCCCTAAAATCCCCCAAAAATACGGATAGTGAATCCGACCATCACGCTAGTCAGCTTTTGGAGTGGTCCCCCAGGCCCCACTTCCCAGTCCGATCATCTCATGTGTATCAATTTACCCACGTTGTGCTCCACCGAACCTAAAGGCCCGGTTACCAAAAAAAGAAAAAAAGTAAACGCCCCCAAAACATAGAAAGTAGACCACGCTTTTCAAATATATACCCCACTCTTAGGGTCTACCCCACTCCGGTCCCCTCTCTAATCTCAATCTTTTACCCATGTTTTATAAAAATGTGATACCAATGTAGATTCAAATCTTCATTTTTTCTTCTATTGGATAAAGTTTTCCTGAATTCAGCATGTGGATCTAATAAAGGACACCCAACGTGTAACCCTACACCTACTCCTCTCGAGTAGCCTGAATGTCCCACAATGAACGAGAATTATGTGGATATAAAAAAACTCAGTCATTTTCATATTAATATGAGGATCTCTTTTCCTTTTCTCTTTCTTTTCTATCAATTCTAACTAAAAAAAGAAGGATTTTGAGAGAGATTTTTAATTGTTGCCGATGGACCCTTCCAATTGAGAACTTTGTTGGGGTATGTTGGTTTAGGCTCTGCCACCATTTGCTGCCTATCCCATTCTATCACTATTAAGAACCCACGATGAAACATTTCTTGAAACGAAAAAGGGCAGTTGTTGAGTGTCGATCATAAGTTTATGTGCAGAGTGGCAGGACTTTCTCCACATGTCTTGCGCCATTGGCGTGGTGGTGGCTGTCAGCATAGTAGGGTGCTTCTCTCCCCATCTCTAAGGTTTTGACTATGATCAACAATTATTTTATTCCACATGTCAACAAATGTGGGCCCCAACCCTGAATTAAAGTGTTGGGCAGTCACATGGTAGTTCTTTTTTATGGCATTGTGAAAACTGCTTTTTTACACTCCTACCATGGTTTTAAGGGTCTGTTCAGTATTGTTTCTGTTTCATAAACGTTGTTTCGTGCCAAAAATAAAAATTTCAGTTTCTGTGTTAAAACGTAGTTTTTAAACGAAAAAATGATGTTTCAAAATTTCAGATTTTCATCGAGAAAATTTTTTTTTTTGGTAAAATAGAACGAAACTGGGAAGACGGAACTCCAAAATGGAGTTCCATCAAATCTCATTTTTTTCAGTTTTTTTTTCACTTTTTGTTCCAAAAAAACAGAAACAGACCATAAGTGCATCAAACAGAAGATTCTATTTTTTTATTCTAATAGAACGAAAAAACTCCAGAAACATTTTTTTAGTATGATACCAAACGGAGCCAAGTGTATGTATTGGACCAGTTGTAACGGTTGTATTGTATCGGTATTGATCGAGATTGATAAGAATATCTGATTAAGTTGGATCAGTTATTAATATCATTTTAGGGGTAAACTCATAAAGGAAATATAATATTTTTTTTAAACTAAAGGCAATAGTGATTGATACACATCAATCTAGTTTGGATCGATATTGACAGGTAATTAATGACAACAAAATCCATGACCCTCCAAGAATTTGGTTATTAGAATTACTATTGGTATCAGTCTTGGATGATATTGATACGATAGTTATCTAGGATCTATTAAATCAGTGTGGATCAATCTATGTTACTCCTATTTTTCATTAAAAAAATATGATTTTTTTTATGATTTTACCCCCTGATACAAATACGATACTCAGCCCCAAATGGCCAAATCAGTCATAACCAATATCAATAATGATACGGTACCACTAATCCGACACCAATACCTAAAACCATTCTCTTAAATAAAACAAAATAAAATCCTTACCCCATGGAGAAGCAGAATCTTTTCTCACTACTGATGTGACCTTATGATTATAATTGTATGCTATCATTGATTGTCACTCTATTTCGTATGGAATAAAAAACATCCTCCCATCATAAAAAGAAGCAATGCTAGTGGAGTAGAGATTCCTCATTCACTATGCGTGAAAAAAATAAAAAGCATAAATAAATAATTCATCAATCTCACATCACAATTACCCCAAACCCCAATAAGAAGACCAGGCTAGAAAGTGTTCTTGATTTTTTATTTCTATTTTTGTAAACATTCTTCTTGTTATTTATTTATTTATTTTTGGTCAGCAGTTATTCTTTTTAGTTATGATTAGAGGTGTCAATTCGTGGCCCGATCTGACTAAATCGATCGGGACCGACCGTTTATAGACTGGCCCAGCCCATACTGTTTATTAAACGTGTTGGGCTTGAGCCCGGCCCGTTTATAAATGGTCGGTCTCGATTTTGCTACTTGGACCATCGGGCACCTGATCGAGACCGACCGAATAACGCCCAACCGAGACCGACCTATTATGCACCGACTTGGCCCGACCCTTTAATGATTGTAGAATACCTAATTTACCCCCCAAATTAAAGAATAAAAACTAAAAAGTAAAGACATGTTCACATTTTAAATAATGGTTATATTTAGTATCAATTATTGATTTATTGTCATTTTTTAGGGCTTGCATGAGTGGGCCGGAATATAAGAGCACATTTTAAAGAGGGCCCGTTTAAAAATCGATCACGTTTAACATTAAACATGTCCGTAGCCCGGTTAAGGCCCTACTAAAGCCCGATTAAGGTAGCCCGATTATACCCCGAGGCCGACCGACCGAATACAAAGTGCACCATGCCCTCAATAACTAAGCCCGATTAGTTAAATGGGCGGACACGATGTAGCCTTTGAAAGTCTTCAAGCCCGATTAAGCCCAACCGAAATCGAATCGACCCACCGATTGACATCCCTAGTTATGATGCTTAATTATGCACGTTGCAAATGTTCTTTTCGTGTGGGTGTTACATTAGAATGGTGAAAACAAGGACTTCTCATTAAAAAATAATAATAAGAAGAAGAAGAAAAATTATCTTGCACCACTCATGTTTTTTAACTTTATATGGGATACCACCCTAAAGTGTCAAAAATATCTAATGCAAAATATAATATCTCTTAAATTCATTCCATTAGCTTACAAGTGTCAAGTGATGATGTAGCACCGTTGATATTTTTTAAATGACAAGTTACCTAGGGTGGCATCTCATATAAAGTTAAAAAAGCATGGGTGGTACAAAATAATTTTCCTAATAATAATAAACGGTTTACGTGATGATTGACCTCTGACAGTTGTGAAATCATATGATATCCATAAGAAATTTGGGGCTTTAAAAGTGTGGCAAATTCATTGAAGTATATATATATATATATATATGAAATATGCAATTTGTAACACCAATTGTAGATTAACCTTTGTTGTTTAAAAACTGTAGATCCTAACTCTTTAGCTGATATTCTAGTCACGAAGGCCGGTCTCTGCAGCGTATGATTATGTGGCTAAATTTCACTTTATGGTTAGTGGAATATTGTATTTCATCCACTATGTGCTTCGCATCTGATTTTGAATAGATTTATTTTTATAAAAAAAGATAAATAAATAAAATAAAAATAAAAGTTCAAACTTCTAAGTGAAAGCATAATTTAAATAATAATAATAATAATAATAATAATAATAATAATAACTAATCAAATGATTGATTAGGGTTTATGTATATTACTGTGAGAGAGAGAGAGAGAGAGAGAGAGAGAGAGAGAAGTTTAACCTTAAGGGATAGTGGAGTTGGTGAGGGATCTTTGCTTCAAGAAGTGTGTGCTTCTTAGTTTGACTCATCCGACCTTCGTTTGGTCAATCACATGGGCTATTTAATGTTCTTCATTATTTTCAATGAAAATTAAATGGTTCTACCTCAACGTGACCTGGTTCATGCAATTATGGGTTTAATATGAGCCCGCGAAACTAGTAAAGCCAAATGCCTGAATTCTCAGTCTTTTGCTTGAGCTGTATCATCATAATGCACCAATGTATGTTCAAATGTCATATTAAGATGACATAAATGAAGTACACATGAAGTTTGATAAGGGCATTAGGGTTCTTGTTGCCCCACTTAAGCTCTACCGAACTAACAAATGGCTAGATAGGTAGGTAAGGGCATTCTTGTTTCCTTCAAAGATCAAACAATATATCAACTACCACATTATCCATATGATTAATTTCACAATATTAAAAAAAAAAAAAGTTTTCATGTATTTGCCCTATATTTATTTAAATTCTACTTTTCCAAATTTCTTTTTTTATTTTCTGAAGAAAATAAATTTTCACTTCTCTTTTCTTCTGAATATTCAAAATTTTTCAAAATTTTTAAAATTATTCTTGGCCCCTCCTCAGCGCTCCCCTCCTCACCCACCCCTTTCTCATGATCTCCCACAATCCCCTGCCACATCACCCCTTCTTCTATTCGCATTTGGACACTCAAGGACCATAACAAATAAAAGACAAAGAAGAAAAGAAAAATGATCTTTTATACAAAGCCTAACACAGAAATCTTGCAGAAATGTATATACGCCATTGTTGAATTTCAAAATCTTTTAGTTTTCAAAATTTATGCTAACGAATTTGCAATTCCAATAGAAGAGATGTGAAGAGATGTAGAACAACACATCACATCTTGATCTTAAAACCTCAACTAAAAAAATTTTTTAAACCCAAAAAAGAAATTTCCGTAGTCATTACCTCAAAAAGTGCATGACAATAAATGGGAAAATATATGATTGAATTTAAATATAAATTTTGGTAAATAACCACTCCATTCATTTTCTAGATTCCAAGTTAAAACTTAGAATTACTACATTTTTCTTCCTTTTTTCAGTGAAAGTTAGAATTATTATGAAAAATAAAATAAAATTTACTACATCACTATAACACAGCTTGGTGCATCACATTTAGAAACTCTATCTACTTTTTATAATTTTTAAATCCTAAAAATTTAAATTTGGGGTTTCTCTTGGAGAAACAACAACTCCAAAGTAGAAACACATATGTTTGGAGAGTAGTTCTCAATTTGTATATCTAGAATAGAAGGGAGTAAGGCCACCCTGGACTGTAGTACTAGAAGTGGCATTTTAGTTGCTGCACACATATATAGTGGAATGGCAGACAAGAAGTTGGTCGGCCACCTACTACACCTTGAAAAGTCTGACTTTCCTAGTTTGATCAATCTAAAGTTTGACACTCAACTTTGATTAGTTGGTTTTAATACTTAAAAGAAAATGAGGGAAGTCGTTCAATAAGGCCCATTGGAAAATAGGTCCCACCTTCTATAATTTTTTTTTTCTTAAGACGAAAATTAAAATATGTGAGATTGTCTTTCTACATCAGAATCAGAAAGATTAATACTTTCTCTGTGAGTCATAGTTAGGTTGTCTAAAAAATTGGGGTTAGGATCAAATTGTTACTGGCGTGAATCAAAAGTTAGTACGAGAGATGATGTGGATAACACCCAAAGGGATAGAATTATGCTCCAAGGTCACGATTTGGTACTATACTTCATTATTAGTTGTTCGAAAATGTTCAGGTCGCTTCAAACTTCAACCTTCTGTCCTCCTAACTCTTGCACATGCTGCAGTCCATAAACGAAACTCTTCAACACTGCTTTATTGATGTTAATTGTCAAGAGATAATTAGTAACTAATGAGATACATTTCCCAGCTATAAAAATATAGAAAACCCAAACTGATATATTCTTTTCAGAATCATAAGTTCATGTACAAATGAGGACAAGAGGGTTGGGAAATGGTGTTGGTATATAAGAAATAAAGCATATGTATGTGGCTGTAACGGTTGAAAGGAATAAAATTTTTAGCAAGTATATGATTCACATATTTAATGGTTCTTTCAAATAATATTAATGACATTGTAATCTCTGATAATTATATAAAATTATTCCTAACACATGTCACCTAATCTAGCATGATCTTTAAGACTGAAAGAAGATAATGACAAAAGGGACCCGAATCTTCTCCAATGCGTATTCGATGGCTGACATGACCTAGGCATTGCACCCTAATTGTTCAAAACTCGTTGGGTGCACTAGCATGCTGTCTTTTCTTTCAGTTTTTTTTTTTACATGACCTAGGCATGCACCCTAGTTGTCTAATACGCCGAAATTGGTCTATCAAATATGAAAACTCAATGATTCAAAGGTATATTGCTGTGAATTAGCATAAAAAAAGTCATAATTGAGATAGTTCATAGCTGATTCTAATCCAATAAGTGATAAGAACAGTAATGAATTGAGGGCATTTTCACCACTAGATTACCAACCCCCTCGGTAATAAGTAAAGGTCTATGATTAAAAAAATAATTCAACAAATATGTGGTGATCCCCACAATCACATGATCTTATAATGATAAGCACAATGGTTTCTATTGGTGAACATATGGATAGAGACGCCCACTTATAGGTTTAACTCTATGGTCAGACAAATGATGAAAATGACCACGAATATTAGAACAAGTAAAGACAATCAATTCAGAGAAACTGACACATCAGTTTCTTTCAAATTAATGAGTGTCGTCGTCGTTTCTATCTTGCAAGATACCACATCGTAAGGCCCACGCGCTGGCTGCAATAGATTAACTTTAATGGCTTTCTCTCACATCCACATGTTCTGTACTAGTGTAGTTATCAGTTCTCTCTCTCTCTCGTCTGATAGGTAACGATGAAATCAATTAGGCCACGCTTTAATGACAAGTCAAATTGTATTTTATATATATATATATATTCCACGTGGGAAATTAATCTAACCAGGTCAGGAACTGTATAAAGTCAAATTATATCATCTATTCCACGTGGGAAAATTATCTAACCACTTACGGAACTAAGAAGGATATAATCGTTTGATTTATGAAACTCTTGGCATGCTATTCTCATACGCCACTCTAATGGTGTGGGGCTGGGTGTTGGGTACATCAATCCTCTCTTCGATTTATTATTATTATTATTATAATTATTATATATATATATTTTTTTATATAAGAAAAAGATCCCTACCAACGGTTTGGTGCAAAAAATTGTGTAGGCTGCGAAATGACTATGCTAATCCTCTATCTTATGCACTAAAGATGTTATTGTGTGTTTTTCATATAAATGTAACCCTAAAAGCATTGTAGAAGGTAATGGAAAAATAAGAATAAACGATGCACACAAGTTTACCAGTTTCAGCAAGATTGTTTACGTTCTCGGTGAAATAACATTATGTTTCACTATCAATGGAGAATAGGATTACAACGCTCATCCTCACACATCTCAGAATTGTTTACAGATAAACTAAATATTGTTACAAATATATAGCAAAAAAACATTAATACAAAAAAGTACAAAACTGCCATCAAATAAAAATTCGAACGTGGGGCAACGGTACCTCACCATTTTTTCGAGGGCCTGCACCAGTACTCCCTAGATTAAATTGTAACGGAGTACAGGACATCATATATCAACACCTTCCCGTTGACTCCATGTGCTGATGTTACCTACGATAAACCGACAAATTTCTATCATTCTTTTTTTTTTTTTTTTTTCAAAAAAGAATTTTGTCTAACTTATGCAAGAAACGCAAAGAGAGATTGTAAATAAATAAAAAATGCTACGCTGAAAATGTTAGTGCACACTTTCCATGCCAGCAGGGCAACGGATGAACGGACAGCATTCTTTCGCCCTTTTTTTTTTTTTTCTTGTTCTTTTTTAATGGAATCCTCTCCTACATTTTATTCCAAGAGGGTTTAGCCACACATCTCAATACGTGTCAACACCTAGGGATGTATATCAAAGCCTTTATAGCCCTTAGATGGGTCGTGGAAGGGTCAATGGTGTTGAAGAGGATCTTTTTTCCCCCCACACTCAAGGCGTTGAAGATACTGATTCGCACTCAAGGCGTTGAAGATATTGATTCGCACCATCTCATTGATCCCACATACTAATGTTTTCCACACCTGGAGGTGAAGAGGGCATCAGCTTCCACAAAAGTTTTAGAAACGAAAAAAAACAGTAACAAGATCTAGGAGAAATTTTTTTTTCCTTCGGCAAAAATTTTCAAGGATAGATCACTTTATTAGGCTATGATCAAATAGCCCATACTATACCTTGAGTGCTGGGCTGGCTGTTAGGGTTCATTTGGTACCACTTCGCTTAAACGCGTTTTAGAACTCTGGGGCCTTTTCTTTTCCAGTTCCAGATGAGCGAAATGGGAGGCACTCTCTTATCAAAAAGAAATGGGGCACATTCATCAGCTTCTCACACTGAACTCCCATCCAAGTATGGTTCTAAGTATTGGTATCGGATTGGTCATATTGGCGGAGACCGATATCAATATTTGACCGATCTGAATCAGTTACCAGTATCGTTTCAGGGGTAAAACTATAAAGAAAATATATTTCTTTTTAACAAGGGCAAAAGTGATCGATAAGTACCAATCCAATCCAATCCAGATCAGTATCATACCAATACAATAACTAAATCCTTGAATCCAAGTAGTATTCATCTGTTCCATCTCCTGCAGGCTGCAGCCACGCTCCATTCTTTCTTGGCTCTGGAAAGAGCTGCAACAGGGATGGAATTTTTATAACCCCAACCCTGGATCCCTTAGCTTAGCCCAGGTCCCGACTTAGGGCCTTTAAACCTCAAACCAGGCCCAACCTTGTCGGCCCAACCTTGTAAGGCTCAACTTGGCCCAAGCATGCCCCAATTAGTGAGGCCAGGCTGGGTTGGCCCTGATTGACTCTGAACTTGTTTTGTCATTCTGGACCAGGCTGACCTTGATTGTTCCTGACCATAATACTGTCAAGAATTATCCTTATCTCAAGTCAATTCACCTCAAACATACTCGACACATGTTTAAGCACTTAATTATTCAAGATGGGAATTCCAAATTTTCAACTACTTTTAGTGTTTTACAAATGAGTTGGGACTAGAAGAAAATACTTGGAAGTACTTATACTGGGCCAATTTGTTATGAAGAAGGTGAGCAATTTCCATTCCAGTAGACCGATTTGATCCTTCTGTACATATTATGAAATGCAATGGCTTACATGAACAATCAGATAAGTCTGAAACAGAATGGAGTTCCATCCCAGGATCACCTTTAGTAAAATTCCTTGACTTTTTCAGAAAGAAAAGTGAGAAAAGGAAAGAATTAAGATAACTTCGAAGGATGAATAGGATGGAAAGTTTATAGTAAGAACAGTACTTGATTCAACATGTTGGGACTTTAAGCCAAACAGATGGTCATGTAACTTGATTGCCTGAAATGGGAGCAACCATTCTAAGTTTATTTAGATATATTGGATGTTCTATGTTATCCTAAATTCCAAAGGAAATTTTTATGAATCCAGCCATCTTATGATTTGAATGAGGGATGGTTTTGATGACTCTCAGCAGGATTTTATGAGTCTTTGTCTAAGGTCTTTTGACAGGTGATGGAAGCAGCACAATCATCAATAGGATCGTCGAGTAACATATCATGTTTTTTGCTCTTTGTAGGGATCTCTCGGTTGAAAACTCTTGGCATTAACTTGTGTTGCTGTAACATCAAGTGAACTTCATGACAAGAATTCTTAATACCGATTCAGCTCGATTCCAATCCAAATTCCAGTTGGGAGAGTGCACATGAATAACTAGAGATGCATATATGGGGATGAAGGCCAACCACACCAGGAATATTTAATTAAATTAGATACTGAAATTTGAAATATAGCCAATCGAGACCACATCTTCTCTATCCAGTGATCGGATTAGCCACAGCATCTGTCAATGACTCAATGTCGCACAATGAGATGAGGCTGTGCAGGAAGCTCGATGCCACGGACAACTATGTTCCCATCTTTTTTCACAAACAGCAGAAGAAATGAGATTTTAGTAATGGTTAGAGAAAAGGAGAGATCCAACATTGTACAATCAATATTATGATATTCTTATTGGTTTCAGAAATAAATTGACAATTTATACATGGGCATTGTAAGCAAATAAATGGCATGCTGCAAGTAACTTGTACAATTAGGAAGCTTATAGAGGAAAGGAGATTTCTGTGATGCACCCTACAAGATTCTTGATGATGTTGAAGGTGCTCTCTTTGCTATCTGCAACTATGGGTAGCAAGTGACTGAACTTCTTGGGAATGAGTGCACAGAGGATGCCCTTCAGAAGAGAAAAAAAAAGAGAAACAACATGTTGCCATGACTCGAAGTCTATAGTTCTGCAAGGACTGACTGCTTGATTGCCTCTCCTCAATTCAGAAACACCAGTCTACATGAATTTACAACCTGCCCATATATTCCAGGGTGAACTTGGGATTGCTTCCGGCATATAATTGGTGAATTTGCCCCAAACCCACATGTGTGGGTGGATAATATGGATTTAGTAGCAGACCAGAGACTCTCTGATGAGAGATCTGTATCTCTCAACACCATCCGGCTTCTTTTGTTAGCAGCTGTTGGTCCTTGTTGATCGCTCATGACTACCCCTGGTACCTGCAACTGATTGGAATAAGGAGCTATCAGATCTTGTCTCTGATAAATCCTTTCCAAGCTGTCTACTGGTATCTCATCCTTCGTATCTGAGGGAAGAAGCAATTCCTGATCTACTGTACTCAAGAACCTATTGGCCTCACTCACTAAACGAACGGCACGCCAAGCCTCTAAAACAAGCTGGATTGTGCTCTTCTCAGGCAGGACCCTCATATCTTCCATGGTTTGAAGCATTTCTTCTGCTTTCCATGGCTGCTTTGCTTCTCCAAATCCCCATATCAGCGTGTCAAACGTCTTCACATTGGGAGAGACACCAGATTCCAACATCTTCTCAAAAACTCTAATTGCATATTCCATTTTTGCTGCACTGCACCATCCACTGATGATGGTAGTGAAGATCACAACATTCGGACATACACCCATATCAACCATTGTTGTTAGAAGAGCTTCAGCCTTCTCTGGTTGACGTGCACGCACATAACCTTTTGCAAGAATACTATATGCATGGATGTCAGGTTCTATACCAGCCTCCACCATGTCATCAAAGATCTCTCTGCATCTGTCCATGAGTCCAGCTGTACTCCATGCATTCATGATGGTGCTGAATGTTATCACATCTGGTTTGACGCCAAAATCTTCCATTAATGTCAGTACCTGTCCAATTGCTGATTATCATGAGTGACTCTTCACAAAAATAACGGATATCAAGAGAAGATGATAAAAGAAATTATGAAACCCAAAAGGACAAAAAACATCCACAATAGCTGAATGAGATATAATCTTAAACCACTGAAAAAAAATAATCTGAATGCTATAAAAATACATCATAAATTGAAATCTGAACACCAATAGTGTTGATGTGAACGTTAGCTACAAAATCTGAAGTATCTCGAACATTCAGGGAACTTATATACATACTGTCATTTAAGAAATAGTTAGATACATGTAAGCTATTGATTATGATGAAAATACAACAAAATAATCATGGAAATTCATGTACAATAAAATATGGTGAGAAAAACAAGCCTAGAAGATCTAGAAAAATCCCTAGAGTACGCACTCTAATTTCCAGTTGCAGGTTAACCAGCAACCTTGGTCGGCCTCCGTGTAAGCTTAGCAAGCAGGCTGGAGAATGCACGGCGGTTGATCAATCTTTAAATTCTTTCATCCTTCAACTAAAACCAGAAGGTCTAACACTATCAGGGAGTTGAAGCAGGAAGATGGCTCTCTAGTCAGACTATAATAGTGTTGGTCAGTGTGTGGCAGAATTTAACGAGGCTTTTCATAAAAAATCAAATTGCATTGCCAATCCCGGTTTGCTTTCTTGCATTCTTTGTTTGATTGATCATGAGGATAAAGTGAGGGTCACATGTATCCCTTCTTCAGATGAGATAAAACAAGTTGTAATGGACTTGGATCCTAATAGTTCTCCTCCTGGCCCTGATCGTTTCCCTGAGGCTTTCTACTGGAAGTGTTGGGGCATTATAGAGGTCGATGCATGCAAGGAAATTATGAAATTTTTTGTAGAGGGGAGGATTTAGTTACCTATAAAAGTGGGCATCATACCATCAAAATAAATTTCTTACAAACTAGAGGGGCAGGCAGAATGTTGTGTGAGGACTGTAAGGTTATATCTAGGAAGAGCCTAACCACTCAACATAGACTGGAGGTCCTGGATATGTGCTTCAATACAGAGAAGTGTAAGATGAGGGAACCTATGTACCCTAAGATAAGCTGGTGGAGATTAAAAGGAGATTCCACATAAACATTTACTAATTAAGTAGTCAAACAAGGAAAGTGGGACATTAAGGGAGACCAATACGATGTGGAACGAGATGACTTGTATTAAGAAGGTAGCTAAGATATTCCAGAGGAAGTGAAGGGTAGTCATTAGGCCCTTAGGGAGATTTGGTGGTGGGATGAAGAGATCCAGGTAGCCATTAAGGCCAAGAAAGCTAATTTTAAGACATGACAAAGGACTAAACAGGTAAAAAAAAAAGTATAATACTGCCAGAAATGAAGATAAGAAGATGGTGGAGATAGAAAAGGCGAAGAAAAATGAGGAACTCTATAATTATCTGAACACCAAAGAAGGGGGGAAAGATCTATAAGATAACTAAAATGAGAGAACAGAAAAGTAGAGATTTCGACCATGTGAGGTGTACTAAAAATGATGATGGAAGAGTTCCAATAAGAGATGAGCACATTATGAAGAGATGGGATGAGTATATTTGTGACCTACTAAATAGAAATAGTTAAGTAGGAGTGACCTGGAAGATTGCATTATCCATCGAGACACCACACGTCATAAATATATATACAAAAGGTTGGGGTGCCCGAAGTTAAAGAAGCCTTAAGAAAGATGAAAGTAGGCAATACACCAGGCCTAAAGAGGTCCAAATAGAAGTGTGGAAGAGCTTAGGATTATGTGGAGTATCTTGGTTAACCAAAACGTTTAACAAGATTATGAACAGAAGGAAAATGTATGATGAATGGAGGAGAAGCATTATAGTTCTGATCTACAAAATAAAGGTGATATTCAAAGTTGCAATAACTATAGAAGCATACAACTAAAAGGTCATACTATGAAATTATGGGAGAAGGTTATTGAAGCTCACCTGAGAAGAGAAACTACTATCCCAGAACCAATTTGGTCTATGCTATGTAGATCCACAATATAAACTATTTACCTACTGAGGATGCTCATGGAAAGATTTAGAGCCTACAAAAAGGATCTCCCTATGGTCTTTAATTTTTATTGACGTAGAAACAACCTATGACAGAGTACCTAAAGAGTGGCAGCAAGTGGTAGATGGAGTTGTGCTCCTTCATCACAACTAATCAGCAACTGAGGTTTGGAGGGATCATACAAGACCCTTGGGCGACCCTATCCAGAAAGGTTTCATCCCCAACCAATGTCGGAGGAGAGAGAAACAAGGAGTAGAAATTCTGGATGGCAATAAACCTGGGAAGGAGTCTTCTTCTTTGAATTTCAAATGGTCTTTATGGTCCTTCAAGCTCCCTCCAATTATCTTCAAGTGGATTCTAGAACTCCATTAGGTCTTCTTGTATACTTTTCTTACATAGTATAACCTCTAATGGACCCCTTTGCTTCTAGGGTTCCAAGAGAGACTTAAAGAATGGAACCGGGATGCTTGATCGACTCTCAAACGCTTGTACAAGCTCTGATGTCAGGTTAGAAATAAGGAGGACTAGGTTTAGAGACGACGGAAGAAGAGAGAAGAGAAGAAGGAAGAAGGAGAGCAGATGAGAGAAAGTGAAGAGGAAATGAGAGCAAAACATGAATCTTTACTCATCTCACCTATATTAGATTCAACTAATACTTAGGAAATTACATATTCCTCCCTAAGGGAGGTGAAGAGAAATAAAAGAAAATACATATAAGGACAACTTAACATAAGACAATTTCTAAAGTACCCCTATTACATACATTTTAACAAATTCGACATATACTAGCAAAGAGCAAGGTGCCAAGTAAATGAGCAATCCAGTGCACAAGGTTCCCACTACTATAGAGTCTGTGAGGGACAAATGTACACATACTTACCCCCTTCTTTGTAGGGGAGATTGTTTTGTAGTTTCGAACCTATGACCAACTTGTTGCAATAATGCAACTTAACCGTTATGCCACAGGCTAGCCCCACTAAATTTATAGATTTAATTAAGTATATGAAGGCATTGTGACTTTTGTGAGAACCAGGGAGGTCAAGGCAATGAATTTCCAATTACAATTGAGTTACATCAGGGATCAGCCTTAAGCCCTTATTTGTTTGCACTTATCATGGATTATTTAATTAGGAACATTCAAGACGAGGTCCCGTGGATGCTAATGATATTGATTTGATGGATGAGACAAAAAGCCTAGCCACCTTGATCCGGCTGGTTTTGTGTCTGCCGATTACATGTGGCGATTGTGCAGGTAGGGAAGGTTAGGTTCATGTCCTTTTGTTCGCTGCTTCATTGCTATCTGAAAAGCTATCTATTGCTTTTTTTAAAGTGGACGATTCGATTCTGCCTCATCAGTGTCAGCCTCTATTGTCAAATCAGTTCTATAATGCTAAGTTGGAGTTATGGAGACTAACCTTGGAAACAAGAGGTTTTAAGATAAGTAGATCGAAGGCGGAATATATGATGTGTAACTTTAGTCACACTAGGATAGATAACAATTTGGTGAAAATTTACGAGAGTGATTTAGATATCTGGGGTCAACCATAAATAAAGAAGGTGACATAGAGAATGATATTTCACAAAGAATTAAAGTGAGATGGATGAAGTGGAGAGGTGCGTCCGGAGTGTTGTATGACAGACATTCTTTTAAAACTTAACGGAAAACTCTATAAGACTGTCGTATGACCGGCTATGATGAATATGACAAAATGTTGGGTAATTAAGAAGTGTCATATAGATAAGCTATGTGTAGCAGAGATGAGGATGTTAAGATGGATATGCAGCAAAACTAGGAAGGATAAAATAAGGAATAAAGAGCCAAGGACAAGCCTAAAATGGCCTAGAAGTAGTGAGGAAAGGCATGATTAGTTTAGGTCTTATCCCAAGTATGACCTCAAATAGATCCGATTGGAGG
>NC_056565.1:12773543-12775953 GCF_013358625.1 Macadamia integrifolia
GTTTTATTGTTGTTTGTTAGGGGGATCATTACCAAAGGTATGAATAGCAATTTCATCACTTTAATTCCCAAAATTTGAAGGGTTATGACTTAGGATAAGTTCAGGCCTATTTTCTTAAGGAATTTTTTTCTTTTACAAATTGATCCCCAAAATTCTTACTACAAGATTATCTTCTTTTCTTCCCAAGCTATCTAAAGAGGAAGGTGCTTTTTAACGAGGTAAAGTAATTTTCTCCAATGGTACCCTGGCTTTTGGAATTGACTAATGTTCTTCACAAGGGCCTGTTTGGTATCGTTTCTGTTCCAGAAACGCCGTTTCGTTTCAAAAACGAAAATTTCAGTTTCTGTGTCAAAACGCAGTTTTTAAACGAAAAAATGGTGTTTTAAAATTTCAGATTTTTATCGGGAAATTTTTTTTTTGTTTTGTAAAATGGAACGAAACTGGGAAGACGGAACTCCAAAATGGAGTTCCGTCAAATCTCGTTTTTTCAGTTTTTTTTTCACTTTTTGTTCCAAAAAAACAGAAACGGACCATAAGTGCACCAAACAGAAGATTCCGTTTTTTCGTTCCAATAGAACGAAAAAACTCCAGAAACGTTTTTTTAGAACGATACCAAACGGGCCCTAAGTAAGAATAGTAGCCCAGAATGTTTCTCCATAAAGGTCATATAAAAAACAATAAAACTAAGGGACGTTGCAGGTAGGGACCATTAATTATTTGGGCAAAGGAACCTATGTGTCCCTGTGGTTTATGAAACGGCATGCGAGAGCATCTTCAGTACAAATTAGGAGGCATTTTGATATTTTCATCCAGCAGTAGTCTGGATGTTTCATATGTTAGATTCGCAAAATTCTTTTTTCTTAATTAATTAAATATTAAATATGACATTAACTGTTTTAAAGAGGAGATTTCACTCTCCTCCCTTGAATGTTTAATCTATGACACTTAGACCCCTGTGAAGTTTAAAATTACAAACGTACTCTACAGTGTTAACACTATTAGAATCAAATGTTAAATGTCCTTTTTACCCCATCCCCTTTGTATAAATAATAAAAAACCAACATATTGTAGTCCATGTAACTAGACAATGGACGAATATCAAGTGGTCCATGTAAGACCCTGCTACTCCTATCTGTTGCTGAAGCATAAAATAAGATGCAGTCCCAAGTTGCGCAATGGCTTCTCTCCCATCCATGCATTTACTTATCAATTGATCACTCATGCACATGGGCTGTTAATGGATAAACCAAACCTCCTACGCTTCCTTATCCACAACTTTGGAGAAATCCACTAGTTTCTCAGCCTCTCATAATGGTCGAATGAAAGAGATCGGCAAACTACGAAAACAATTTCATAATTGGGATTCCCATAGATATGAAAACAGGAATTGATTGTGTCTTGATTCTGAACAAAGCACAATCCCTTTATTTCAAAGATACTAAAATCCTATAGCAAATGCTTCCATCAGGGCACGAATAGTAATCCAAATGCCAAAGGCAGTTGAATTAAAGATCAAATGCTTTTTCGTCTTCTTTAAACCGAAGTAGAAAGGAAAAATTCTGAACTGAAGCATCTGAAAAGAAATGCGAAGAAGACCAACGCAGAAGTTTATAACACTCCCCTCACAATAATGGAAATAGAGGAGTAATCAATCTTCAGAACTTCAACCCACTAGCAGAACAGAGAGGTGGAAGAACACTAAATTTGGAACCCAAACGCAATTTCAAAGAACACTATATCTACAACTTGAAATCCCTCTCCGATTTCAGAACAATTAATCCAACAACGGCGAGGCGGAATCCCTCTCTCCGATTTCAGAATCGTAAATCCCTCTCTGATTTCAGTTTTCAGAAATCCCTCTCCGATTTCATAACCGTAAATCCTAAGTTCAAAAACCCTAAATTCCAATCGGTTAATGTTTTCCTCGTGGAAGAAGATGACAATAAGCGTGGAGGGCAAATAGGTCTTCTCCATTGGATCAAAGGTATTTTGGAGTTTAAAGCAATTTTGTCAACACATGATTCCTCACTTAACGGTTTCTCACTCACAGTCAAGGTACGGTTGATAGAATATACAACTTAAGAGGAAAAAATTTGTAATTATAAATTTTGTAGGGGAGGTGTGTAATAGATGAAACATTCAGGGGAGGAGAGTAAAATTTCCTCATGTTTTAAATGAATGTCTGATCCTGTTTGGTTTGTAGAACAGTGTTTGGCTTATACAATGAAACTGATGACTCAAAGGAAAGACCCATTTGAATAACTATTAACACCAGCTACAAAAGATAGCCCAAATCTGCTCATAAGTCTCTACTTTGGCGGATTACAACATTTTGAGCCTCCTTTGACGTATAATATGTACTTCCTTACTCCTTACACTGTTCTTTTTTTTTTTTTTTTTTTTTTTTTTT
>NC_056565.1:12779193-12827999 GCF_013358625.1 Macadamia integrifolia
GATTACAAGCAACGCATGCATCTCAGGTTTGCACAATTGAAACAAGAGAATTTGACCGTTGAAGAGTATGTTGCTAGATTTTATTATTTGGCCACTCGTTCTGACTTTGAGTGGGATGAAGAAGTCTTAGTGGCCCAATTTCGCAATGGTTTGCACCCTCAACTTTGTGCTGCCCTTGCATCTAGTCGACTACCTACAATGGAAAACGCCGTACAAGTAGCATATCAGGTTGAAGAAAGTCTGAAACGCCCATACAACCGGAGAAATTTTGCAGATACTTTTTCTCGAGGTACTAGTTCCGTTTGGCAACAGTCTCCTACACAAGAGAGGTCATCTAGCAAGCCACAGGCAAGTGCTACATCTCTGGCTTCTTCACGACCTAGTCGGCCGTATTCTCCACCTCGACATATTTCTGAGATGTCATCTTCACGGCCTACTCGCCCATACTCACCCCCTCGGCGTGATTCAGATAAACCTTCTGATTCTTCAAAATTTACAGTTCGGTGCTACTCATGCCATGGATTTGGACATATCAGTGCCCAATGTCCCAGCCGTTTGGTTGCTTTTATTGATAAGGATTCTCCTATACCATATATTCCCGAAGAGCAACTTGGTTTTGACACAGTTGATTTAAGAGAAGAGCGTGCAACAGGTGAAGTCAATGACACTCTTAGTGACGATGACCAACATCCTTTTTATGTCATTCGTCATGTGTTGACCACTCAGAAGGCCACTGAAAATGAAGATTGGCGCCGCAGTAGTATTTTTCAGACTCGTGTGAAGTGCAATGATCAGTTGCAAACCTTGGTCATTGATGGAGGCAGTTGCACTAATGTTGTCTCTGAAGACGTTGTTCGTAAGCTGGGATTGAATACAGAACCACATCCTAATCCTTACAAGGTTGCTTGGGTGAACAACACTAATCTCAAAATCACAGATAAGTGCTTAGTCACATATTCTATTGGTGGATTTAAGGATACAGTCCAATGTGATGTTCTCTCTCTGAAGGTGTGCCATATCCTTCCTGGTCGACCTTGGTTATTTGATAAGAAAGTACAGCATTGTGGCTATGCCAATACTTATGCCTTCAAGCATGCCAACAAGACTATGAAGTTTCATCCTGCCAAAGATCTCCCTGAAATTAAGCTCAAGAAGATGGTGGGATCATTCCTCATTCAGCGTATTCCTTCAGACGGTCTCTTCGGTCCTTTCCCTAACTCGACGGAGTCGAGTTCTTTTCAGAGGAGGAGAGTTGATGCAGATACAGCTGCCCTTTCTTGGTTGGACTAGCATGACCGGATTTGGAAGCCAAGAGCCAAGAAGAACCGGTCCAACCCAGGGTTTTGGTCCAACAAGGGTTGGAAATAAAATTAGTAGTTTACTTAGTATTTTATTTCATGCTTTTATTTTCCAGACTTGAACGTAGGAGTAGGATTTACTTCCTTGCTTTGGTTTCCTTTTTATAGTTGTTTCCTAGTTTAGGCTAGTTTCCATTTCAGTTAAGTTTCTAATTTCATGTTCCTATTTTCCTATATATTGGCTGTACTCGATTGAAGATTTAGAGAGTGATTTTGATTATTGAATGAATATGTTGAGTGTGATTCTCCTTTTCCCCCCTCTCTACTCTGATTTCCCTTCTTCCTTAAAGGTTCTCCATCGCAATGGTTAGAACAGTTCCCAGTTCACACCTCCTTGGACCTTGTGAGAGTGGACTTGCTACAAGTTATGGCCTTTATCTAACTGTAAATATAGATATTTTTCTTAATGCTCAACATGTTTTGGTTTCAATCGATTCTATATTGCTGATTCCTATGGTGGTCTTACTAAACATGGCCAGTTAGGCCTAGAAAAAGACAAAAGCAACTTAAACGAATGATGAAGTCTCATCTATAAAACCCTGTGAATCATTGTGAAACTTAGGATAAGCTCCCCAAAAGAAGTATTGTCACATGAAAGCTACTAAAACTTGGCCTGAAATTGATGCAAAACATGGGTCGCCGAACCCTATTTGGGTTCGCTATGGTCCCACCTGATTCAATAAAGGGCAAAACACTAGAAGGGAATGGCAAGCTTGTAATAAACCAAACCTTCCAAGGGTTTACTTGGTAAGTAAAGAAAGGAAGGATGTAACAGGAACTAGTATTTATTGTTCAGGAACAGACTAGGTAATAACACAAAATAAGGATAAGGACTGAATTAGACGTAAAGGAAGGGGTATTTATGGAAAGGGGATAGTATGGTGACAAATAAAAGATTGTCACTTGCTTCTTCTTCAACCTCACGGTAACGGTTAACAAACTAGTAGTATACCTTTTCAAAAGAGTGAACCTTTAACTCACTCAAACAGTTTCAATCAGGTCTGGCACTTCAGAGGCAGAATTGCCTAGGCCTTTTACCAAGGTCCAGGACAGCAACCATATTTGAAACAAAGGCTTAGATGGTATGAAGGTTAATTGCAGAAAATAACCAAAAACAGAGCAGGTTGCATCATCTGCTTATAGACTGATATAATAACTGACAAATGAAAACAGATCAGTAGTTGATCGGTTACAAAAGTTTTAAGCTGACTGAATGTTCAGAAAAACCGAACTGCCTGCGAGAAGAAAAAACAAAAATAGGAGAGGAAAAGAATAAAGGAGAAGGGATAGATTAGAAGGTACCAGGAAGAAGAAGATTATGGATCTGAGAAAGAAGAACCTGGGAAGGTGGAGGAAGAGATCAAACTGGAGAAGAGAGAGGAAGGCACAGCTCTTGGCAGACTACGATTTTTATTCAAATCATCGGTAGATCAGAAGGTACCAGGAAGAAGAAGAATATGGATCTGAAAAAGGAGAACCTGAGAAGGAGGAAGAGATCAAACCGGAGACGAGATAAGAATTCAGAGGAAAAGACAGAGGAAGGCGCAGCTGTTGGCAGCCTATGATTTTAACTCAAATCATTCCATTCTCAAAAAAGCTGCCTAAATCCTTGGATTTCAATCATATAAATAAGAAAAGGGAAAATGACTCCGAAAAGAATAGTAACTCAACTAACGAAAAACAACTCCAAACTTGCTAAACTCTTACTAAGTATCCTACTTTCTAATACACGGAGTGATTTAAAATAAAAGATATTGTTATCCCATGTAAAATAAATTCTTAGAATCCTACTAGACCCAAAAGAAAACAATTGGACCCAGATTGAGGAGTTCCCTAACTATCCGATAGAATGACCAATAGACACTTGTGACAAATGTAACAGTTGGTACCTGAACACCAAAAATATTGTTGGTGTTTGGAACATTGTTATGGAGAAAAAAATAAAAAGGTAGCGTGTCATTCATTTTATGTATTTATAGACCAAGATTTTTTGCTGAAATATCCAAAAGAAATTTGGTCATCAGATGGAAATGGTCCCCAAAACAAAGTTTACAACTAGGGATGATGGACTCTCCTGTCATACTGATTGTGTTCCTTCCTTTTGTTTTAGGCCATTTTATTCATTGTCTTTCACTCAAGGAGGTCAATACCTCCCTTGTTGATCTCTGCTTGCATTTTGAGCCCTTTCAGAGCTTAACTATTGCTTTTATACCCTTTTTTTCTTTCTTATTGTTGCAGCGTATAATTGATTATCTATAGAGGTTACCATTTATTTTACTTTTGCCAAAAACTGTTTGCTTTGATTCAAGCTTCAGTGTCTTATTTTTTCCTTCCATGGATTATTTTGAGCAGCTTGCGTACAACCTTGTGCGTTAGATTCAAGAGTGAAGTAGTTGCTTGTGGTGTTGTATATGCGGCTGCTCGAAGGTTCCAGGTACCACTTCCTGAGGACCCTCCATGGTGGAAGGCTTTCGACGCAGAGAAGTCTGGGATTGATGAAGTCTGTAGGGTTCTGGCACACCTATACAGCCTTCCCAAAGCAGTACACATACCAGTATGTAAAGATGGGGATTCATTCACAACATCGAGACAGACAACAGACTCACAAGCACAGCAAAATTCGAAGGTGAATTACAATCTTATGCTTCATTTTTATTTCTTTGCAAGATGGTGGAATTTGGGTTTATTCTACAACATTTAATCTGTGGAACTTGACTGAATGATTTTTATCATTTGCTTAGGAAGGTACGCCGAATGGACCGGCAGCTAATAATGATTCATCTAGTCCCAAGGCTGTGTCTGCAGTTGCCAATCCAGACGCCAGTGGTTCAAAGGGTGCACTTATAAAAGTGGCCTGTGAAAAATTAAAGGAGTCCAAGAAAAGTGATGATGACACCAAGAATCTCCCAATTGATGAAGTGATGAGAGAAGAACCTCCATCGAAGTCCAAGGCTGACCATAGACAGGAGGCAAGTGGAGAAAGGAACAGGGAGAAGGAGAGGGAGAGATCAAAGGCTCGGGACCGTGATAGGGGAAGGGATGGTAGGGATTCTGACAGGGAAAGGGAACGAGAGAAAGTCAAGGATAGAAGCCATCGTTCAAAGGAAAAGGGAAAAGATTCAGGTTAACCGAGTCACCTTATTTGTTATTCGTTATCCTGAATTATGAAAATTTCTTTTTTGATATGCCCAATTCCTGAGCTGTTTATGTGCATGGTTTCAGGAGGGCATTCGGAGAAATCAAGACACCATCCACCACGGGGTATGTATGAGCTCTTCCATTGTTCTTACATTGCATAGCATTTTCTTGAATATGGATCGATCAATCTGAGACTGCTTCATCTCGTTTAGATCGTAGTGACTACCATAGCTCCTCTTATTCGACCCGCGAGAAGGATCGACACAGACATCATCCATACACATGAACCAGCAATATTCTTTCCATTTTGGCTACTGGGTTTTTGCAGCTTGATTACCCCAACTGTATATTTTGACACCTAGACGGAAAATGGATGGTGAAAAGAGTGAGGGCATCCATACTAGATTTCCTGTAGTTATAAAGCTCAGTCATGTTGGGGAAATAATATAGTGCTCTAGGTACTGTGTTTAATTGTCAATATACAAAACTATGCAAATTTTCGTATGTGGATGTATTTTTTTTTTAGCAGAACTGGTCTGTATTCTTGGATCTTACCTGTGTTGAATTAACATGTTTGAACTGCTAATGAGCTGGTACACCACCTTTCTTTGCTTAAAACTAGAGTCCCAAAGTATATTCTGTTTTGCAGTGGATGAATGTTCTTTTGACTCCCTGTCTAGTTTTGTTCACATCAAAGCTGAGGTTGATTGCTGCCTGAAACTAGATGGTTTCACTATGGGTTGCAGTTTCTCTGCATATTTTCGTCACTGAAAATGAATTTAGATAAGCTACTTGTGTTAAACTTGAGGGGAATTCTAAAATTTGAGACTAATAAGAGGGAAGATCTCTGAGCTGCTGGCGGAGGCAGTGCCGATTCTCTCCATTCCCTCTATTGACCAACCGTCTGCTGGCCTCCCTATTGGCTGTCTCCTGGAGGACCTCAAACCCTCCCCCACATCCCCCCACCCCCCACCAAAAAAAGAAAAAAAAAGAAAAAAGAAAGAAAGAAAGAAAGAAAGAAAAGAAAAAATGAAGAGGGATTATCACTCCCCTCCCTTGAACTATAGTTAAATATTAAGTTCCCCACATTTGTACAGATATTTCACTCCCCTCCTCCTAAATGAAAAGATTCTATCTACTGTGCTTGGACAATTTGTTATGGTCATTAAGTCTGCAATTTTTTATTCTTAATGACCAAAATACCCCCAATCCCTTTAGCTGTTAAGGGAAAATGCTAGGAGAATGCTCTCCCAATAAAAGAAATGGATTTATTTTCTTATTTAGATTTTTTTTTTTTTTTTTTTTTTTGTTTTTCTTTTCTATTTTTTTTTGGGGGGTAATGCTTTCTCAGGGTTTCCAAATGTCTCTTTCTTACTAAAGTAGTCACAAAGTGGAGGAAAAAAAAAAAAAATCCAAAATGGTTCCAACTCTAGATACTGATACAGATCAACAAGCTCTGATTGGATCATTTTGCCCTTAAAGGTGCTAAGGTGGAACACATAATTCGCATTTAGGTTCAGGCACCGTTGAGGGAGCCTTGTGCACTGGATTGCTCTTTAGCTTAGAAGAGTGAAAGAAATGGACTAGTCTAATAAACGGGAAAAGGCTGGCCACAGGTGCCCTGCTTGTCTGTCACTCTCCCTTTTCCCTTTGGAAATGACCCCATGTTCCTTCCATCCAAGCCCTCCTCGCTCCCACCCTGGTTGCGAAGAAAATTGTTCTTTCAAAACAAACGGAGGCAAGGGATCTATAACACTTTTATAACATGATCACTTTAAAAGTAAATTGAAAAACTTATCCAATTTTCTTAGGACTAAAACTTGATCATTGATATGGGTGTATAATCTTCTATGACCTGTACCCATTATAGCAAATTTAAACAAACCTTTCTAATTTTAATTACATAAACCCTGTATTTTCCATTGAAATATCATCCAAATTCTCAATTTTCTAGTGTGTTTTTGTAGTGTGGAAGTGGACTTGCCTTGGAGTGCTACATATAATTGAGTTTCATAAAAGTAGGTTAGGTAATGGATTGTTTTGATGAACATAATTCATGAAGAATGCTTTGGTTTGATCGATCTATATTAGTACATTAGGTAGATAGTCGGTATCTTATTATGGTCTGTCGTAATAAGTCTGTGGTTGATCTGTACTAATGCATCAGGCAGACAACCAGCACTTTATTATAATCAACTATGATCAGTCAATCTTTTTTCATAGATCCTTACATTTGTCCTTGCTAGAAACCTCCTTGTAGCCAACCCTTTCAAATAGGGATGACTTTAATTGTTATTGTTGTAGTTTTTGTACAGTTTCTAACATGTTCATGGTTAGCTTTATGGGTGAAGACGAACCATAACCCACCTCGTCATTGGTGGGTTCTCCAGAGCGCTAGCTTAGAGAGCCCTCTTCCTTTTATTAGTTTTTGTGTATGAAAAAAGGTTTAATTGCATTGGTATCCTTTCTATTATGTGGATTAACACGATCAATGACCCATAACATTGGCTCGAAATAGAAAAGTGTTTGCCACAAATGTATCCAATTTAAGGGGCTGATTTCGCTGCGTAGCGTAAATTAACAGCTCTCTCTCTCTCTCTCTCTCCTCCCACAATAAAGGGCAGATATGACACTTCATAGAAGAAAAAGAGAATTAGACACAAGGAGGGCACACGCTAATTTACAACCAGGCTGATCTAACCACCCGCTCAGCTTGTACCTCTTTGATTAGTGATTGCCAATTTTGCTTCAGAACGTGCTTCGCCTCCATTGTCCATCAAAATACCATTTTGTTAAGTTGACTCGTCACAATGAATGTCTTTTTCTGAACTTTGAACTCCACTATCAGATGGGAGATTTACTAAACCAAAAAGGTGGATTTGTTGTGCGAAGAGTGTGTCATGACCCATGGCTGCCTGGCTGGTGGGAGTAGGCGGTTCCCCCATTGTGGGTAAACGGAAACCTGACTCTACAAACCCAAGGAAAGGCTGCACAGCAGTAGGAAGGGCGTTAAGACTAGAGCTTTTGGTAGTGCTAGTAGGAATGCAAGTGAATGAATCCCATTCCCCAACAGCAAGTTCAGTGCATAAGCCCCTTTAGAGATAGGGTCATTAGAGAAGAGCTCGTTCTTTAATTTTGAGATCTTTAGATTGGAGGTGCTAGCAAATGCTACACAGCCTGGCAGTGTTCCTTCTTCCCCTCATAACCATTCTCATGTGCTTAACCTCTCCATCTCTCTAAGGTAGCTTTTGATATGATCCTAGAGAGGAAGCTGAAAGTAGTTCAGACCCTTTATCAGATTGTCTGGAAGCAGTTGGATGGCTGCAATCTTATCCTACATTTGGTATGCATTCTTGGATTGCATTCTAAGTCAATAATGCATTCTTTAACCACATTGGCAATGCAGATTCTGAGAAACAGGACATGCTGATTTACTTTGACTTTTGTGGAATGCAATGATACACCATGCCAATGCAAAAATTTTCATCTAAATGCAATTTTCTAATTCTGGGTGTCAAATGGATTGTGCAAATAATAGTGCACCCAACAGATTTATGTAATTCTAATAATTGGCCAGCATTGGTAGAACTGAAAATTTGAATTGGATCCAAACGCCCCCCAAAAGGCGGCTTTGCTACAAATAGTCTTGCCCCATCAGCAAAAAAATCCAGATCATGGTTTAGAACCTTAGAATAAATGGTGGGAGTCTTCACTTCTCCCAGGTTCTGATAGTGATACAGTATCATGGAGATTAGTCATAATTAATGGGATGGAACCAAAATAAGCATACTGACCACAACTTCATTACTCTATAAGAAAGATCCATCCTTGTTCATATCCAGAGGATTTTCAACCGTGCAACTTATGCAATTCCTTTGTGTTTAATCACGCTCGCTGATGGCTGTCAAGTGCTCATCAATCTCCTCGGTTGACAGCACTCTGAAAATCGGTTTTTCTTTTTTCACAACTCCTACCTAACAAATATCAATTATTATTGTAGTTAGTAACAGGAGATTAATCTTTTGATGCAAAATAAAATAAATGCCAAATACACAAGAAAATGCTGTGTCCATGCCATTTAAAGAGGGGAGGAGGATGATTTGGAGAACTCATCGTTTCTACTGGTAAGAGCAATGGACAGAGCTAACTTGTTCCGATGGTATTGGTCCAATAGTCTGGAAAAAATAATTGAACTGCTGGACCATTTAAACCACCAGATAGTAGGCTAAAATGTTCCTGCTTCTGGTGTATCTTCATAAACAGAACTTTTGAGGCAACAGACAGTGAGACCAGTTAAAGAAGGAGAGAGACTACTAGACCGGTCCGGAGACTCAGGACCAATAGTTATTGCTCTGAACAGTTGGAACATCTCAGTTTCATTGGCCTGATATCAAATAGTAAAATTGGTGCAGGGAAAAAAGGGGGGTGGGGGGGACAGATTCTCTGTTGATAACATAGAAGAGCAGAATCCTCCATCCAGGTATACAATGAAACATTGGAATTCCCAACAAGGGTACTAGTTCCGGTCCGAACAGCTTTCTGAAATTGTTACTTACGCTGCTAATACTTCAATGAAATGAATGAAAAAGTCAATACCTCAATTTCATTGGCTTTGAAATCCTCTTGCAAAACTGATTGCAGGGCAGAAATGGCAGTCTACACAATTGAACAACAGTGAAAATGTTATTCTTCAAATAAAAGTCACCAGAAATTCATGGATTTCACATTTTAAAGAAGAAAACCAGCATTTGATTTCCAAGGGATTGCATGCTTTCAATCTAGAAAGCTGTTTCTACCCATAGTTTTTAAGGCGGTAAGGCGACGGAGGCGTTTGAGGGTCTTACGGAGCACCTTAGCCATAACGCGGGCATAAAGCATCGCCTTATCGACTAAAGCGTTCCTGTGTAATTTTTTTATAAAACCAATCTATTTGGCTCAAATCCTAGTTGAATCCTATTACTCATATGTTAAATAAATATTAAAAGTTCATATTCATACCAATGTAAGATATTCATTAAGAAAACAAATCAATAAAGTGAATAAACTAAGTTCATCTTCATCAATCATCAATCATATTAACATATAATATAAATACATAATTATGAAACTAAATTATAAATATAAAGAAAAGAAGACATAAAAAATACAAGCATTTATTATACTTACCTCTATAATGACAAAATGAATGCCTGAGCCCTAAGGTCATCTACTATATTTATACTCCTGTCAAAGAAGAATGAAGCTCACCGCTGCCTGAGCAAGCTCACCGCTGCCGAAGCAAAATGCTCGCCTAGATCAGTGGTTCTTCCTTGTTCCTTAATTTGTTCTCAAAGCCCTTTCTTAAAACCCTTGACAAAATCTAAACCCTGTTTGTGAATTGTGTTTTTGTTTTGTTTGTTTTGGTTATTTTTGGTGGAGTAAAGTTGATTCTATACATCTCAAGTGTTAACAAAACCATACACCTACCAATAAAAAATCTATATTTTGAATCTTCATTAAGTAATTTTAAAATGTGTAAAAAAAAAAAAAAAAAAAACCCATAAGGCGCCACTTCACATAAGGCGGAACACTGCCTTACCATCTCTAGACCGCATCAGCACTAAGGCGCTAGTAAGGCGACACCTTAGCAGCGCCTTAAAAACTATGTTTCTACCTCACAGAAATTTAGACTAATGGACCAATATCAACTTCAGTGATCAAAAGCCTGTTGCTTAAGACTCCAGCGTTTGTCGAGTTTGCTCAAATTCGAATGATTTTGTCAAAGTGAAGTACTATGTCAGATCAGGTATGCTTCTCCCAGTTTAAATTATTTACCCCAAAAATCCCACCAAAATTGCAGAAAAACAAATTATTTTTTGTTCTCACAAGTTCAGGTCTAGACTTGAAGGTATGTACTCAGTGTATATGGAGCATATAAGGTTAATAGGAACAAAACAACTTCGAAGCTCAAAGATATATGACAAACTGAAAAAAGGAAGAAAAAACCTTCAAGTTGATATAATTTGTTATACACATGATACTATTATATAAAAGGCAAGGGCTGACAAGGAATGGCATGGCCAAATCTGAGACGCATACCAGTTGCAGATTCTCTAGATTGGCCACATGACAATTTTCTCAACCATTCCAATTAGATGGCTCCATCCAATGTGGTGTAACTTTTTTCAGCTAAACTTATTTTGAACAAAGAGAAAGGGGTTAACAGGTCCTCGAAACAACACAACAATTTCCTAACACCACCTTTGACCTACTGTGGAGTTGGCAGTTGGCACCATGCTGCTTCGGGTAAGAGGAGAAAACTCTTATGGGAATATTAATTGTTAGTAGGATGTGGAGCATGCGGGAGAAAAGAAAAAACAAATTTTTACAAGGCAGCAGAACAATGCAAGAGACTATAAACTTCATCCCCGCTAAAGGGGTAAATTCACAGCCTACACAGGGTACATGTTCCATGGAATTAGTTATCAATTCTACTGTCTGTAATGAATGAGATCATCAGCTTTTCTCCCGCCATGCTTAATTGTGCAGCTCTACAGTGTCAATGCCATTAAAAGAAAGGTTTGGAAAATATCAACAATCACAAGTAAATACTCTAACCAAACACAAGTTCCCGTGTCCAAAATACCTAGTTGATAGAAAACGAAGTATTTAAGTCATTGTCTTGAAGATGCCAAGTTTTCAATCATTTATTAATTTTCCTTTATTTTTGCAAAAGCTCTCTAGTAATTATGTTTCTCTACCATTTCATGTCCAATTAAATTTAGCAACTGAAGCCTTGGGAAATAACACAAAAGCAACCAGTAGGGGGGGCATCCCTCCATTTCTGAACAAGGCATACAGGTTCAAGCATATGCATTGCAGTATTATACCGTAGAGTCGGACAGGGAATCTTCCTCTTCTCCATGGCTTTTCAGGCATCCAAAAATTTAAGATGTGTAAAAGCCTTTAAGGAAAAGGTAATTTTACCTGTACAGTTTCTTCATAAGAGAAAGCAGGATCATTTTTCATTTTCTTCTCCAAGAAGTTGATTGCCTCCTGTTCTTTCAAGCCAGCACTTGTGGCCTGGGGCAAAAAAGAAGGAAAATCAGAATTCCCTCCTAAAGCATTAAAATATGTAGCATCACCAATGACACAGCAATGATTAGCAATGACATGATGCCTCTACTTTGATTTAACTTGGTTAACATCCAAGGTACATTGTTGATTGCATGAAGCAAAACTTGCTGCAAAAAGGTTCACAACCAATAATACCATGTAAAAATTATAGCTGTCCTTAAAAGTTAAATGTCAAAAACCACTTCCTTTATATGGTATATAAAAAAGAGAAAGACTGAGCAATTCAAGAGTCAAGAATGCCTGGTGGAACTGTAACCTAAAAAAAAAAAAGAATATCAGCAAGTAATAGTAACAATCAATGTAAGGAATATCCTTACTTAACCGTGTGTTTTACCATATCAAGTTTCTCGTGAAGCTCCTAACCTTAAGTACATAATCCATAGGCTAGTGTTGCCTCGTCCCCAAACCACCCCTTTGATGATGATTAACAAAACTATACATCTTTTACCGTAAAACATATTACATAAAAAGAGAAGCATATCACATCCAAAAGAAAACAACACACTAAAAGTAAGCACCTGAAGAAGCCAAACAAACAATAGTCATCAAAAGGTTGGAAATGAACCCGCGTACATTATCCCAGCAAATGGCTACCTAGAACCAAACACGCCATGGAACAACTACATCACTAGTTAAACAAAGTTAAAGATAAAACTTCCGAGATACCTTGTGACCAAAGAAATGACCGGCTGGGTCGCACTTGAATAGTTGAGGCCCATTCTCTTCATCAATACCCAAAACCATAGCAGCTTCACAAGGTAATAATAAGAAGGGTATGGAAAATATTAGCAATGAAAGCTAGGAAAAGCATAGTTACATTATATAGCTTCACACCACAAAGAAAATATTTATATGTAGAATAAACAAGCAAGTGACATACCTACTCCAAGAGGTCTCATATAGGCATGTTGGGTATAGATTTGTGATTTGTCTGCAATCCTGTATGTATTCAAGAATGAAATACAAGTTAATGACATGAGACTGCTTTGAAAGTATGATAAAGGTACCAAATCAGTCATCACTATAATATCATGCTGACACCAAGTCATGAATCAGAATTAGGAATTGAGTGCATCTATATGTATGCGTCTATATGTATGGGGGCTTTCTAATTCAGATTTGGAGGCGTGAATGGAAATATAGTGGTTTCATGTGGGGATTATCTACGTGATGATTGCAGTCAACCCAATTAGCCATTGTTTTCTATTCTCTGTCAATGGTTGCTGCTATTACAGAATTAGGGGTTGCTGTTCTTCTTTTCGGACCTTTAAAAGATAAAAATCGTGAATATAGCAGCTCTAGACGTAGAATTTCCAGAGAGTCCACCTCCATACTTATTGAAACAGCATCACAGATGGAAAAACTTTATAGATAAGAAACTTTATTTGGAAGAAGACAGTTGAAGATTAATTGAAAATCAGACAAAGAAATCTGTTCATTCAGAACAGGGCAAAGGTTGAATAACAACCCCAGGAAAGAGATCTATTCTCTATGCTAAAGTCTAAACCATAACCATATTCCATTGCTTCCAAGAATTCTGTTTACAAGGTTCATATGGAATCGCAGCAGCTCCTAGCCCATAGGGTTACTAATTCAGGCTCAAAACAACCCCCTAGTTGACCTTCACATAAGTACTTAAATTCTCCTAACTAGACTAGGATATACCTAACCTCTCTTTTAGAAATTTCTATAAACTAAACATGACTTCAATTACTTCTCCCTTATTTTATTTATGGGCATGATAACATTTGTTATGGTTGGAGAACTGTTGCAAGTTCACAACTTGCCACTTGGAAAGCAATTGATCAATGTTTGGGTCCATGCTATAAAGGGCTCATCACCCATCTACTTGGTCAAAATTCAACAGAACAGAGCATTCTATATGAGTTAAAAGTGTCTCCAAAGTTCTATGAAATTACAAACTGACACTAACCTCCATTATTATGTATTAGAGGTTGATCGCGTTCTTGCAATTTTTCATATCTTTGATCCACAATATATACTTTTATTGGGATGAAAATTTACCAATGAGATGGGTACAAAATCCTCCATAACATGGACTCACCCCTCTCCCTAGTTAGTTAATTAGCATTGAAAATGGCGAAAAAAATAAAATAAACGAACACCATTTTTTGGCGTTTTAAACGCATTTTGCTGAAATGCTTCATAAAAGTAGGTAAAAAACGGAAACGGCTAGATTAGAAGTTCTAAAGGCGTATAAAACACGTATCTGTTTTTTCGTTATATTAAAAAAAATGTACAGTAAGTTGCTGGGAAATGTTACAACTGAGTGAACTGACAACTGACTTTAACTACTAATTTTGATGTGTAGTGTCTATACACAGAGAAATAGGATTTTTTTTTTGGGTAAATGATATTTGATTTCTCTGTGTATAAACACTACAATTTCAATGGTAGGTTTTTTTAATATGTAGTGTCTAATACACATAGAGAAACCTACATGAAAGTATTTAAAATGCTTCATGCATTAGATTTCTTGTAGATTTAATTTTATGTTAAAGGTAGTTGACTAATAATTTCTCAATTTATGCATGTATATTGCAGTTTTTTCAGCACCCCATTGTCCAAATTTAAACATTTTAAACTTGTACCGTTCGTTTTATTTTTTTGCCGTATCTACCGTATTTGACCGTACTTTTTACCGGTCCCATTCACATTTTGATCTGTTTTAAACATGTCTGTACCGAACACTGGTTTAACTAACAGAGCCCCTATCTACCATTACTTGCCAAATGGCGCAGTTGGTGAACTCTACGAAGTTTGCCTACCATGGTGAACGTTGCATTAACCTTTCCAATGTACAGACACACATACATGCTTGTCCACTATTGTGACATACCCCATCTTCTAGTGGCTCATTGCACAGAGGCCAATGTATGATCCTCATTTTACCTTCTGAACAAAAAAATGAGTTTAATTACGTAGACTTATGCCCGCTAGAATTACCACGTGTAGGCTCTCTTCACTCAACCCATTAATAAACAAGAAGGATCACCTCTTTACTTCTCTTGCGAATTTCAAGGGTCTTGTTTCCTCATACTGGTTGTTGATGCCGCACTGGTTCACTACTGTGTTTAAATTTGTATGTATACACCAACTAGAGAAGAGATTGAGAGTATGTTGAATCTTGAAGGCTCTCGGTGGCCAGCCTACTTCTACACAACCAGTGAATACAACCACCTAGAGGTGTTCAGCTTTAATGAAATTGATCTTGCTGCACCTCACCAGCTCACTCTATATATAATGAAGCCTTTAAGCTCTTCATTCCTCACCAAAGAAGGGGAAAACAGGGTAGTACCACCCTTGTCTTTCTGGATTCATCTCAATGTGACAACGACAAAGTTGAAAATGAATACCTTCCATGGGGTTAATGTCTATCAAACTATTTATTCCAAAAGTTACTTTTCTACCTTATTTCAAGCAATATAAGTCAGTGTCATTAGGAATGAGATGGGATGAAACTTTGAACTTTTGAATTAGAATATAGAGCATGAATTCCTTGAAGAATATAATTTATGCAGTCCAATAAAGTAGAAGTGAAACTAATTATGGGCAAAATAACCATACCATCTGGCTAATACATCCACTGGCATCTCATATCCATATTTGAAACGAAACTCAGCTGCTTCATTCCTTGCTTGTTGGACCAATGTCCTTGCATCAGCTGGAAATGGAAGATAAAATTCACTGAGATCTTGATTGGCCGACAAAAGCATCCATTGGAACCTATTGAGTGTTTACATCTTTTTATGCTAAAAAAAATAAGAAAGAAGAGGAAATGGGGGAAAAAAATCTGCCTAAGCAATTCAATTGAAAATACTTGTCAAAGCAGACACACATTCACATGAAACTCATACAAGATAGTCTATTTTATTGGTACTTCTCATATGACAAGGTTTGTTATATCTTTCTAAACTTCCCAGGACCCTCGTGATGTCTTTGCAAGATGCAGCTCATCCAACCTACTTTTGGAATGGTCTCACCTCTATTAACAATCAACCTAAATTAATAAAATAACAGCGAATGTGTTTCTCAAACCAAAAGAAAAAAATATAAACCGTAAAGACAAACACTTTATGTATTAACATAAATACTAATTATACAGCAACAACATGTAGTTAACTGATGCCCAAGTATCAGATAATTTTAAAATGAAAAAAAGGACCTACGAATCCCCCCCCCCCCCACACACACACCAAAAAAAAAATCCAGCTATTATTTAATGATTCCTAGTTATTTCAAGCCAATAACATAAAAGAGCTTCAGCAAGGAAACCTGTCATGCCGGTCGCCAACAATCCAGTGTACTTCGTAATGGCAAAAAGATGTGTAACACTAGTATGATCCAAGAGCTTGTCCTGCATCAAATGTCAGGAGCCAAGTTACACATAATAATTCAATTCGCAGATCAAACGAGTATCTCGTCAACAAAAAGCGAACAGTACCCACCGGGACCTTCTTCTGTGTGACAACACAGATTGAATCCTTTCCTCGGACACCGATGGATGTGATCCCAGAAGCCTTCACTGCCTTAAAAGCATACTCTGTTCATCCATTAAGAAGTCCCAATATCATAACACTGATAACTTTTTTGGGGATAAAATTAGAAAAAAAAAAAAAAAAAATCTTCGAAATCAGGTCGTATTGAATTCACCGAAGAAACGCAGATCCATCCATTTTGAAACTAAAACGATTATCTAAGTTCATTTACTTCGAAAAACCTAATTGACTAACTCCGGAATTAAAATTTTTGGGAGCTTGAAAGAACTGAACTTTAAATGCGACGACGGAAAAGAAAGCTTACCAACTTGGAAGAGACGACCTTCCGGGGAGAAGATGGTTATGTGACGATCGTAACCAGCTCCACTTCCTCGACTCATGGCTTACCTATCTCTCTCTCCTTACTTTCGTTGTCCCTCAATACAGACTTGCAGAGAGCATATAACAAGGGGAAGAAAGATTGGCGGACAAGAAAGCGAGAGCAGTCCGACTATTTTATGTTCTAAGTTAGTGGTCTCAGCTTGGACCGGCTTAGGCATGGTGGTTCGGAACCGGCCCTAATTAGGGTAGTCCGGAGAACCGGGTAATAAGGATATCACTTTTTTTTTTTTTTTTTTTTTTTTTTCTGTTTTTTTGGGGTTTGGGGTGGAGGTGGATTGAGATCCTCTGTAGCGTACATCAGCGTGTAGTGCAGATCTAACGACCAGGAATGCTTTGGGTTGCATTTTGGTGCCTTAGTTTGTGTGTTTGAGCATTCATGGCCATTGGATGATGCACTACACACCTATGTGTGTTAAAGAAAAGCCTAATCTCGGCGGTGTAAAATGGGAAGTAGTTTATCAAGTATAGACCAAAGGGGTCAAACAATAGCTTAGTTGTAAATTAATGCTATGTTTGGTATGCATTCTTTGTATAGGTTTTGGGTCTAGAATGTATTTTGAAACCTTATTCTCTCTATTTTATAGTTTTAGAATACATTTTAGAGCCAGAATTTACCCAGAGAATGCATAACAAACACGACCTTTGTTTTGTTTTGTCAAAATTTTGACTCGAAATGATATTGATGTCTGAAAATTTTTTATTTAGATTTTGATTGTAAAATGTATTCTAAAGTGAGAAAGTAGAGAGAATTGGGTTTCAGAATAATTTATACACCTAGAATCTAGTTTTGTTTTGCCAAATTTCGATTGTTTGTGATTTTTTTTTTTATATAGAAATTTCAGCAAAATTCACGTATATTTTTCAATTTCACATGGGCTAGGCTTATATATCTTAAAAAATTTGTAATTAGGTAAACTTATTGTTGGGGTTGATGTCTTGTATTCTATAGATTGATTTTATCAAAAAAATAAAAAATCAATAGACTAAGTTTGTGGGCTGCCTCCGAAGGGCCATTAAAAGCATGTAAGGTTTACATAGGATAATATGGGAAAACTTGTATCTCTTTATTTCCCTATAAATGGTTGCTATGGGGATTATTAGGGTTATAGAGAATTCTTATAAATACGGACATACGTGAGGAAGAGAACATGTAAATCATTTCTCAATTGATAATGAAAATTACACTAATTTCTCTTGTGAATATAGAAATCTTATTGAACCATGTAAATCTTTATGTTGCGATTGTGTAATTGTTTCTTCTTTTTGTTTACTGTATTCCCTAAATCGGGAATAGATTTCAATTACTACACTTATACACAGCCCTCTTTTTTGTAAAGTAATGCCTCAACCAATAGAATATAAGCAATTAGAACATGCATGATCTGGGTCATACTACACCTGACCCATTAGGGGTAGTCCCAAGCATGCCAAGTTTAACACACCCCATTGCCATCCCAATTTTAAACTTTAAACCATGATAGCAATATGCTTGGGATCAAGGGACTTGTGATTTGTGAACAAAGAACACAAAAGAAATGTTTGAATTGAACTCCTTATGCAAACCCCCCCCCCTCCCTCCCCATTCCTGAATTTTAAAGATAAAATCAGAAAATCATAGAAAAATTCTCAAGGAAATTCATGGTTTTATTTCAAGTATAAAACAATACAATATCCCTTAAGAGACAATAATATTAAACCATTATACAAATATTATAGAGCAACTTGAAAGCACTCTTTTAATTATTCACAACATTGCATTTCTTCCTAATCTCCCCAGATTCACCTGTAAGGACTCCAATGGCTCCCATCTTCTTCATTGATATAGCAAAATTTTCAAAGAATGTATTCCTTTTCATCAACTGGTTGACAAGTTGGCTAGAGACCTCATTAGTTAGAAGGGCAGCATCAGATTGAAATAAACCCTTGTGTTGATTCACAGCAAGGTAGTAATGGCTATCGAAATTTAAACCGCTATTATCAGGGTCCATGAACACAGTGGTTGTGTGGTCAGAAAGGCTCCGGCATTGTTTTTTAAGGTCAGAGGCATAATCGGATAGCAGAGAAGGATCCATATTTTCTTCCTTGCTAAAGTTGAAGAGCCTATTGCTGAAGGAGTCGCAATGTGCTTGTCCAATAGTATGAGCACCTAACCACAAAAACTTGACTTCTTTAGTTAACACAAGGGTAGAACTTGTTGTCACCAAAATGATAAACAAAAATGTTGGACCCTTCTTTAAATAGCCGCTCCTTGTCTTATTTTAAAAAATTACGATAAAAATAAAAGAAAGTTATATATATATATATATATATATATAAACGAAAAAAAAAAGTAAGGTTATGATTTTTTATTTTTCCTCTAACTTTGGTTACAATAAGATTTTCCCTTAAAATTAATTACTTTTGTAGAGTTAAACGTGCCTAGAACTACACTATAAGAAAAATAATTGCAAAACAAATATGTTTAATTTTGACTTTCTTCTACACTTATTTTGTCTTGTAAATTTACTTGTTTTGTAATTCTTTTTCTAGCTCGTAGATCCCATAATGACATAATGCAATTTCCCACCAATAGGCATAGAGAGAGAGAGAGGGGATGTGAGATGGTATTTGCACATTGGCGTCGTGAGGATCCTTTGCCCTAAATTCCATTACGAATCATCTAATGGGTACATACCTGATAAGACCACAAGGTCATGCATGGTGAGGCCTTTCCTAGCAAAGGTTTGCTCAAGAGCCTGGAAGTTGAATGTGGGTAAAGGGAGTTCGGCGTCAGCCTCCGACGACTTCGACACCGTACTATCTCTTCTTCCGGTTAGCACTTGCCACATATCCTTCTTGAACTATAAACCCAGATGATCAGATCAAACTATATTTCAAGCTTGTTAAGATAAGAGTGAGTGTCCATGGATATATCAATTCATCCAAAAATTGCCTCTACTTCTCATAAATTTGTGTCAACTTACTTGGTTGGAAACAGCATCCCTAGCAGCCAATGCTAGGATATCAGCACAAGAAACTACTCTTGGGCAAACATTCTCTAATTCTTCCTTTATCTCTTGGATCACATCAAAACCATCTAGAGTTAAGTTTGGGGATGCATCCTTCTCAGCTACATTATTTGGAGTGGAATCCAATAACACTGAGCCATCACAACCCTGAAAAATAAACAAACACCATCAACCCATCAACTATCAGATTAGTAATGTAAGTTTATATGTATGAAATCTTGTTGGTGGGAATCAATCGCGCAGCAGAATAGATCGGATTGGGATCTCTTACAGTAATGTTCAACAAATCTATATAACATTTTACTTATTATTACCCTAACAAAGCAGTCATGGTAGTGCAGCCTCAAAAGATCAGCTGGAACACCAGGATCCTCCTTGACATTTTTCGCTGTGATTTCCTTAACAATGTCCTCGGCGCGAGGGCAACTAGTTTCATAGAAGTTCATCTTTAGACCATCTGATTCAGCTTGAAAAAATCCAGAGGCACAAAGAACCATCATAGAGATTAGCAAGGGAGAGTGGCTGGTCCTCCTCATCTTCAAAACACTTTTAACTTCACTGTTTAGCAAGAGGAGAAATGGGTTATTTGCTGCAAACTGATACTACTACAAATGGTACTTTTCCCTTGTCTAATTATAAAACATCTAAGCACTAACCCATATGTTACATATTTTTTTTTTTTGAAATGACAGGTATCTAGGCCTTCGGCTTGACTATTCCCAGGGGCCCATACTAACTCCATAATCACATGAACTGGGTCATACCGGGGTTGAATGAGAACCATTCAACTTTCACTGAAAGCAGTGAAGAGCACTAAACACCCCCGTGTGAGTGGCCCAAGATGTGTCTAGTGGGAGTCGAACTCAGGATGTCCGAGTTTACAGCTCGTACCAAGTTCGTTGCTCACCAACTACGTTACCCCCTTGGGTTACCCATATGTTACACTTAAAAGGACCAAAGGAACAAGAATGATGAGAATCTACAACAAGAAAAGAAGCAATAAAATGCAAAACCAAGTAAGAGATGTGTAGAGAGAATATAACCAAGGATAATGTCTAACATGATATAATGGCTATCCAGCTTGTATGATCTTTTTAAAATTTTATTTCATTTTTGGTACCTCATGTAGTATTAAGGTATTCAATTCATCACATGGTAAGGCTTAGAGTAACCTGATGATATACAAGTGCAACTCCTCCTAAGGAATATGGCTTTTGAACAAGTCCACAATTCACGGGGAAAAAGAGAGAACAATATCAACAAGTAGTTGCATAGAAAAAGAGAGAATACCTTTATTCTCAAGGAGAGATATGAAGAAACCTATTCTTTAGTTTACAAGAGAGAATGAGAACTTGCAATTACATGCACTTTACTATCTCCTCCTTGTATTTAATCTGAATAGGAAGGGACAAAGTCTCTTGGATTTTAAGATATTAAGTTTAATAAAATGCGAGGTTTTGTCTCTTGATTTCCAAGACGTAAAAGAATTTACAGAAAGTCTTCGAAGTACTAATTCATATCAAAGACAAAATTTCTTCTTTTGAATTTAAAGATGTAAATCATATTAAATATACTTTTTTGTTTTTTAATCTGAAAAAAAAAAGTCTATTAAATACCAAAAAAAAAAAAAAGAAGTCAAGTATCATGAATTCAAAGAGTTAAAGACTCATTTAATGACTGCATCTTAATACCCTAATCTTATAAAACAAGTCAAGCAATGGGTAATCCACCGAAATTTCTTAATGTGTATTTATTTATATTTCTCAAACAAGAATATTTGCACATAAGAAATTTTAAAATATAGCATTAATCCCCTAAATATGTACATTGATGATAACTTAGTCCATTCAATATGCAATACTCCATAATAGGCCTACGAGTATGAAATAACTATTGCCACCATCTTAGTCCATAAGAACGTTTTATATAGAGGATTTGAGCCATTGATTGGACAAATATACTGTTTTCAAAATATTTAAAAAATAATTGCTACTAATTAATAATATTTTCAAAACCACCTTTTATGAACTGCTTTCTAAGAATACCACTAAATTCAGAATATTTTTAATCATGAATATATATTCTCTCTTTTGATATTCACCTTTTAAAAGTAGTTGATTTTTTTTGCCGAGTATCTCTTTCGTCTACAAATAAATATCATGGATCTAATGCATTGATATATAACCAGTTATTATTCGACCATTAATGTGTCAAACCCTATGCTACCTAACTACAATGATAAGTAACTAGATCTCTGATCCCCCACTATACCTAATTGAAACGATGAGGAACTCTCTGATCTACGATCAATTGCAATCTACTAAAAAAAATATTGTCCCTAAGCCAATAAATAATAATACACTTTTGTAGCATCAATGACCAGTTTTGTCCCTAGCCGTGAAGAACTCTAGATATAAACTTATTGGCAACCAACTGAACAATCTATCATGCAAATTAATTATAGATAACTACTAAACTGGTTTGATGGACATACCAATTCTAATACTCAAGGAACAAAAATGATAAGGATCTAGACAACAAGAGAAGCAATAAAATGCAAAACTGAGTTGAGGCCAAACCTTAGTTTAACAAATATATAGAGAGAATAACCAAGGATATTGAATTACAGAAGATAATCGCTATCCTTGTAGGACGATTTTAAAATTTTATTCCATTGATCATACCTCGTGTATTATTAGGGTAATCATCACATGGTATGGCATAGAGTTACCTGATAATCGACAAGTACAAATCCACCTAAGGAATTTAACTCTTGAACAAGTCCACAATTCCCAGGGCAAAGAGAGAGAGGACAACCCTAATAACTATTTGCAGGAAAAGAGAGAATAAAGGCTCTAGGTAAGGAGAGAGATTAAGAAATCTTTTCTTCTCAAGAGAGAATGTTAATTCATAATTTTACCAACTTAGCTCTCCCCCGCCCTTATATATAGTCATGAAGAGACAAGTCTCTTGAATCCCAAGACATAAATCATATTAAATAGTTTTGTATCTTGAATTTGAAAATATAAAGCATATTAAATACAGGGTTTCGTCCCTCGAATTCAAATACATAAATCATATTAAATATGAGGTTTCCTCTTTTGGATTTGAAAATTTAAATCATATTAAATATGAAATTTCATCTTTTGAATTCAAAGATAAAATAGTCTTTTAATTAAATTCAAAGAAATAGAGTTTTAGAATTCAAAAGGTTAAAGTTTCTTCTCCTAGAGAAGTAAACCAATTTAGCTACTATATATAGATATCTTTATTAAGATACCCATTAAGGAAAGTTATCTAAACGTCCATATGCCAGATCTCATAATCACAATGTGCAACTTTTTTTTTTTTTACCATCACTATAACAACAACAACAACAACAAAGACTTATCTCAACTTAATAGGATAAGCTATTGGATTTGGTCATTACTATTGGAGAAAATGTTTCATCATGATCGACCCTTTCCTTTTGGAAATAACCTTTTACTTTCAGTGTTGTTTTGAATCTTACTACTTTCCCATCCATGCCTCAATTTTCTTGTAGATCCATTTACAAAATGGCTTTTACGCCTTGCAGTGGATCAACGATAGTCCAAAACTGATTGGATTACATAGAGTCCATTTCAGAGCACATAGCTTCTAACAAAAAAAAAAAAACAAAAAGCTTCTAACCACTTAGCTATATCTACACCTTTAATAAATTTTTAATATAAATTGGGATTTAACTCTAAAGAATCTGACACTACATAGAAATGTTCCACCTTTTCTTCATCCTTAGGAAGGGTAAAACATGTAAGAGGCTCAATAGTCCTCCCACTGTAATGAAGCTCATGAGGGTGCTCCAATAGTGAGAGTCTCAGTCATATAAGGTCAGCTGGTACAGGTGGAACTTTTCACTGGACATTTCTTTTATGATCATGAGATTAGATCGGCATACATTATGATCCTCCCAAACCCTGCGGTGCCAGGAGCCTCGTGCACTAGGTATGCCAATAAAAAAAATATTCTTTCTTAATATTTATCTTCTATGGGAAGGTGATTTCTTGTCGATTATCCATTTTGACTGTAGATTAATACATGGATCCAGTGCACTGATATATAGCCAGGTAAACATCAACCATCAGTACACTAAAATCCATAATACCTAATTACAATGTTAAGAACCTCTCTGGTCTCTAGTTTGGACATCAATTACAATCTACTAAATAAGAATCGTGTTTCTAACACAATAGACAATAATTCATTCAAGATTCTCAAGTGATCTAATTCAACACACACATACATATATATAATCACACTTGTATTTGGAATCTTTATTCTTGAAACACGTAGTATGACAACCGATTGAATAGAATGCCTAGTTCTATTCGTGGTTGTTAACAAGTTTACGTGTAAACCTATAGGTAAACCAAATGGCCAATAATATCATGCAAATTAATTAAATTAGATTTGATGGACACACCAAACCAATAATTGAATGTCTTGTTCAATTATAATTCCTAACTTCTTCTAATACATGTGCCTGTCTTCATGTCTCCATGACCTCCTAATTTGTACATCTTTTTTTTTGGCAGTTGGGTTTCAATAATATTCTCCCCTTATGGGTGTTCGTATAAAATAAATAAATAAATAAAGGCATTAGTAACCCATTAAAGCATAAAATCTCATTTTTTCTGTTTCAAGCTCTTCAATTAAAGCCTTGATCCATAATCTTACGCCAAAGATATGATAAATAAATGAAAACCAGGCTGATACTTAATACGAGGCAGTTGGTTGACCTTTTGATGATTCTTCATAAATTAGTGGGCCGTGGTGAGTAATTTGATCTACGACGTGAGTCTACATCCTCTATAATGAGCGATGAGGTGCAATGAGCATCGGACGGCTGAAAGCATTTGGGAGCACGTCCCAAGGGATTCTTTATCACCGGTTGCTAAGGATGTGAATTTGAAACCGAAACCGTTTATCGAAATCGAACCATACCATTTATACCGAAACCGTGAAACCGTTTATTAAATGGTTCGGTTTTGGTTTTAAAATTGAAACCGTGATTTAGTTTTGGTTTTGAAGTTTAAACGTTTAAATACATCGTTAAGCTGATTGAGATAATGTAGTAAGTTTAACTCATTCAATATTAAGTTTAAATACATTTCAATTAAAAAAAAAAAAAAGTTTACATCAAATAACTAATTAATAAAAGCATCTAACAAAAAACAATTCAATTCAATGTTACAATTTACATCCATTTCACTACAAAATTTAAAGGTAAAGAAGTTGTTTGGATGAAAAATTAGAAAACCATTTATAAATGGTTTCGGTTTTAATCTATAAAATCGTTTACTAAATGGTTCGATTTTAATTTCACCGAAAAAATTTTGTACTGAATCAAATCGAATCATATATACCAAAACTGAATTGATTAACACCTTTACCCTAAGTTCACTGCATCAATGCAGTGGTTGTAGATGATTTTCACAACCACGAAATAGTAAAATGTGTTAAGCTTGACAGGATAAAGCTCTTGAGAAAAGAGTAGGAATATCGCCCAACTGCTGACTTGTGCATAATGGACTTTAATACGAGGCCCAAGCCCGATTCCGGGAGACCACTGCCACCCATTGGGCCGTCCTAACCAAGGTTGTCAAAATGGAAGCTGAACCGGAAAAAAAAAATGGATAGAAAACCGGCAAACCGATATTTTTATACTATTTTTCATTTAAAAAAAAAAACAGAGACCGAAACCAAAAACGAACTGATAACTGTTGGTTTTAATCAGAGTCACCTGAGTTGAGATACTCTAGTCTAAGGGTGGGTTAGGGTTGAGAATTCTTGGCCTTAAGTCAGGGTTGAAGCTTCAATTTGAACCCAACCCTATCTTCTTCTTCCTGTTCCTGTACCTTCTTCTTTTTTCTTCCTTTTCCGCCCAAACCTTACATCTCCATTACTCTTGACCTTGGTCAGGGCCAATCAGAATCAGTCAAGCCCAACCCTAAGAGCGGGTCAGGGTTAGATTTTTCAGGTCTTGAGTCAAGGCCAGGCGTGGCCTAGGCCTAGTTAAGGGACTCAAGGTGTTGGGCTGGGATTTTAAATGCCTGGCTCAACCTAACCCTATCGATCTGACCCAGAAAAAAGGACCAAAACTGGACCGAACCAACTGTTTGACTACTCCTTATTACCTAACCAATGTGTTCCCCTACTCTAGAGATACGGGAGATCCAATTGGGCACAAAATCATACCCGACAAGTTAGAGGTAAACAGGTGTTAATTTAGTGGGTAAAGAGTGATAATGTGAAGAGATAAGTGAGACGACAGAGCAGGATATAAAGGTCAATAAATAAAAGATTGGTCGAACGTGCAAGTGAACATGCAACCAAATCATTCAAGAGGGTTCATTGAATCAGGTAGGGAGAGATTTTCATTCATTTAGTGGACTATATAATCAATGCCAGCAGTGGTCCAAGTCCTCAGATGTATATATGAACATTTGCTTTAAAATTGACTAATATTGGCATTACAGAGGTCTCAATCTAGGGTGTCAAAAGCTGACCTGGCCTGCATCGATAGGTCGACCAAAGTCGACCAGTTAAAGCTCAAAACCAAAACCAAATCCATCGGTTAGTGAATGGTTTGGTGTCATACTTAGACTGATTATTATTCGGACATTCATGATGCTTGGTAATAGTCTGATGGGTAAACATGATCGACCGTTTATAGCCCATACAATCTGATTAGTCCATTAATAGCTTGATCAACTCGTTTATGGCATAACCATAGCCAATTTATAGCTTAATTAGTCCTTCTTTTTTTTTGTGAAACCTAATTAATCTATTGAAAGACCAATTATAGCCTGATTAACTATGATTATAGACCAATAACATTAGGCGATCTTTCATGGATGGCCTACATATTTGCCCAATGACATGTTGAAGATGATGGTGGGAATGGAGGGTAGAGGATAGTGGGTTGTGGAGGAGGATGAAGAGGGTGAGGAGGAAGAAGGGGGTGGGGGTGGGGGTGGGGGTGGGGGTGGGGCTGGGGCTGGGGGAGGCTGGGGCAATGCGGAAGGTGGATGGCAACCGGGAGGTTGGGGCAGGAAAGAGGAGAGATGGAGAGAAAGGTGAAGGATGGGGGAGAGAGATGCAAGGTACCTCAATTAGAACCTTAAGAGGTAGTTCAGTTGGTGAGAACCAACACCTCAATTAAGAGGTTATAAGCTCCTTGGAGCCTAATAGGGCCTAATCTATACACAAATAAATAAATAAATAAATAAATAAATAATAATAATAATAATAATAATAATAATAATAATAATAATAAATAAAGTAGGGGTGTCAATACCTAAATCGAACCAATAAAACCACCCCAGACCAAGCCGTTTGAACCCAAGCCAAACCGAAGGCTTATTGGGCTAGTTTTGTTTTGGCATATTGTAACTTGCTTGACAAATTAAATTGCACTAGAAATCGATTGGACCCAAAACCAAACCAAAACCATTTTTTTCCTGTAATATCATTTCTTTTTTCGGTTAGTTGTTTCAAGTGATTGATTGATTGACTTCCTTTCTGTGTTTTCCTTCGAATGGTTGATAACTATTACTATATGATTCCGTTACGTAGTCACATGTAGGTTCATGAGGAAAGTAACAGTGCAAGTGGTTGCCCTGGGGGCAATCCTATTCCTTTTGATAGCCTTACAACGATAGCGGGAGAAGGTTCAGAAGCTAAAAGTTCTTCAAAAAAAATCAAACCAAAACCGAATCAAACCGGTAAGAAATCAAAAACAGTCCAAAATTCATTAAAAAAATCAAATTTTGCATAGGTCTGTATGGAAAATCAAACTCAAATCGGTAAAAAAACTGAAACCGACCGATTACAAAGCGATACAAGAAACTGAAGTAAAATCAAAACCAAACCGCACCAAAATAGAGACCAAAACCAGAAACCAAAACCGAAATTTCCTTATTGGTTTGATTTTGGTTTCACTAGTCCCACACCAAAACCAATTCAACCCAGACCGAAACCGGGCCGAACGGACCCGTTGACACCCCTACCAAATATAACTGACTAATAAGCCGACTAATAAGACCACTTGGAGAGGATCTCACAGTCTCTGAGCTACTAAGATCTCAGGTTGGGCTTGGGCCATCTCTACACTCTAGGCCCACTCAAACAAGTTAAAGCCCTGCTACAACTTGCAATGGACTGACTTATTAATATGATAAAGTGGTACGCCATGGAACTGCTTAATCTGTCCTACACTCCTACCTTCATTAAAGTTGTCTCTGTTAGGGCCTATTGGCGTAGGTTGTGGACCTGGGTCTATATTATCAGTAGGACTAGGCCCACAATGGACTTTCCTTCATTGATCGAATGATATAAGAATGATACAATGTGGGACTTCTCCCTGTTCATGTCTATTTATAGATCAACTCTATAGGTCTCAATGGTCATTGAACGGTTGAACCGGAGTGGAGCCCCGACCATTCGGCCTAGGCTGACAGATTGGTGGGTTCACCTTCCAACCCCATTCTAGGAGTGTCAAATAGTCGGCTCGGTCGGTTTTTTTAGTTATTTGGCTATGTTGAGTTAGACCACAATGAAACAATTGGGTTGATCCCAGCTGATACCTAATTCTATGTGTATCATGGTTCATAGAAATGATATTTGATCGGCCATGTTGGTGTAATGGTCTAATTCAAGGGTAAATCTGTCAAAAAAAAATGAGGTACTGCCATAGGACACGGGCCAATCCAAATTGATCTGTACTAGTATCGATATCGATATTTTAAACCATGATGTGTACTAGGTCCAACTGAGTTGAGTTGAATTTGAATGACCGATTCCATCCCAACCAACCAATTTCCAAACGACTCACAATTGTAAACGATTGGACTTACATCGTGCATAAAAAATATCAATTATAAACGACTCTAATTTCAGCCCAACATATTTATTAATCGAGTTAATCATAGTCAAGCCTTATATTAACAGGCTCAAATGAGAGGCGTTTTTTCCAATGATGAAAGGGATCATCACTTGAGTGTCATTTCAATTTTTCTCCACTTTTTGTAGTTCATTCATGATGGACCCATATGCAAATAAGCTCTTTGGTATAAGTACAACCAAACAAAATTTGCGTGATGCCATTTATGTCTCTTTTTCATCATTGTCGCGTTGTGTAATTTAACAATGTTCTGTAACATTTACCCTAAAATGAACAATATTTTATTAACAAGGCGAACCTGGAGCAAGGTTACAAGCATGGTATCGGGCATTACCGATATGGATATTGATACCGTTATAATGGATTGTATCAAACTGATTTTAAGATTAAAAAATCATTTTTTGATAAAAAAAAAATCCACATATTTAGTGGTTGCCTTGTCATGGCTAAGGATTCTACTGAATGTATGACTTTGTATTATTAGTTTTCCAACTCCAACACAATACCTTCATTTAGTCGGTTAGCCAACTTTTTTTTTTTGAATAGAGAAAGAAATTTTATTAAAAATCATCTAAGAAAGAATTTCTTTCTCAAAGTATCAGAATGTACAAGACAATTTACTAGATTTAACCGCCATATCCAAGAGATCCCTAACTGAGAAGCTCTTTAGACAAGAACATGCGTCTCCCGATTAACTACTCTAGGAATAAAACGAAAATCCACAAATCTAAAATTAGTAAGTAGAGACAGAATATCAGCACCTATGACCTAGTAGCCCAATCTACAGAGACAAAGTTACAAAGTAAACCCCTAATGATTGTTTGACCATCATAACACACAACTATAGCTCGCAAGCCATGACCTTGTGTTAACAAAATTACATCCTGGAGGGCCTTAGGCCTCCATAGCTGCAGCAGAAAGACAAAGTCCAGGTCTACACCTTGCCACAACAAAAAACCTGAGTGCTAGCTCGTAGGTTTTCTCTGAAAAAAACTATTTATCTGAAATATCCTATTCCACTCAAACCAACAACTCAAGTTCTTTTGACCCCATTTGGAAGCTAAGAATTCCCAACTCAATTATGACTCAATGATCGAGAAAACTCTCTCCATCAGATCAATTACGGCAACTACTCTTGTTTCCGGAAAGAGAAAGTCCTACTTCTAAATGACTCTGTATTTAATCAATATGTTCTTGACATCTTAGGTTTTTGTACAAGGATCGTTGAAGTTGGGTTAGCTGGAATTGAATCAATTGCACCCGTTTCTTGATGGATCCGGCTCCTCTTGGGCCTTGAACAAGCATCCAAAGGTTGAGAGGGCTTGAGATGTGTGTCCAAGCCCTCCTAACCCTTAGATGAGTCTTTGGAAGGTCATTGGTGTTGGAGATGGAGAGGATCTTTTTCCTTTCTTGATGCTTTATGTATCAATATGGGTTTTCAGTGACACCAACTTGTATCAGCTGATACAACCGATAAATGATACCAACATTTAGAACCTTGACGTGTAGATTTTTTTTTGGGGGGTAAATGACGTGTAGACTATGAACAACGGAGGGCCCAAACCCAAAAGTGCTGGGCCAGTGGGCCTGGAAGTAACGATCAGAAAATGTAAATGAGTACTGTAGGGGTTTAAAATTCAAATAGTGGGACTTTTGGAGGGAGAAAGAAACTGATGGAGGGTCCCACAAAGAGGACATAGGAAGAGCTATTGTCTTTGCCTGCCACCACTGTATTAGTCTATTTTTACTCATTTCATCTTTCCATTTAACATCTCGCTTTTTTCTTAATAATTATAAGAAGACTTGGGAAGAGGACAACAAGACCAGACACCCACGAGAGATTTTAATGGGGTCCATCCCATAAATAAAATCTCATCCGCTCCTCTCTCTCTCTCTCTCTCTCGATTTCCCCTCCAAATGGTGAATGGTCCCACGCCTAATGTACGATTCTTCCCTCTTCACCAACCAAAATACCCCTCTCATATTAGGCTATTTTTGATAGTCAGTTAAAAAAAAAGACATAATAAAGCAAAATTTATAATTATCTAATGATTTTTTTTATCTATTTATCTCTTTCTTTAAATTCAAAATTTTAAAAAATTTTCTCTATTCATTTCTTGGTTATCAAACATAGCCTTGAGGTGAGGGATTAAGAAAGAAAAAAAAAATGCAAATCAGACCTATTAAATTGTTCAAAATCGATCGATTTGAATCAAAATGGACCTTCTCTTTCATCCCTAACAAACAATAATATTGAAATGGATAGATTAAATTCTTTATTGGTTCGACATGGGTTTGCTTTTATAGTTTGGACATTTTAATGGTCAGGTCTTCATCTGGTCCAATATGTGAATAAATAAATAAATAAAATAAAATAAAAAATCAGATTAAAATGTTAGTTTAACTTTCGTAGGATTGAGAATCACTACCTGCTTATGTGACCATTGTGTCAACATGAGGGCTAATCAAAGGAAGTGCATAAGCATCCAATTAGGGGGTAAGATAATCTTTTTACCACCCCTGTGTTTGGGTGTAGGGTAGTAATATTTTTTCTCAAAATATGAATGTCGTAAAACCCTCCACAATTAGGGTTTTAGCACATCCTATCAGTTGCCACCAATACTAATATCAAAATCAATACGAATCAATCATGTCAGGTTTGATCGGACCATTTTGCCCTTGCTTGTTCCCACATCACCCGTTTTCAAAAAAACAGATATTTAGGATCCAAATCCATTTCACGAGTCAAAACAAGGTTCAGGGGCATTATGGTCATATAAGAGAAAAATTAGTAAGGTAAATCATATTTGATCACTTTGTAGAAACAAACGTCGTCTCATCCTATTGGTACTGTTTATAAAATAATACAAAATAAAAATCGAATTCGAAAATATTTTTTTCGAGAATCCCACCAACCCTCTTTCAGAGGCTTCTTCGTACTCTCTTCAGTTTCCGTTTCTCGGCCCCAGTGAGAAGACAGAAATCTTTTCGAAAATCCAAAACAAACCCAAAACAAGCCTCACTTTTTCTCTCACGCCTTTGAACTTTTTTCTTTTTCCCAAAAGCACCCCTACGCTTTTTAGTTACCGAAATTGCCCTTCCCCACATAGTAATAGAACCACTTTCCAACGGTCACATTCCTCTCCTATTTGAAAGACTGGACTATCTTTCAGTTAATAAAGGCTGTGTCCTACAGACATAAATCTTCAGAAAGGACGTTAAATACATTGCCAAGGACTCAAATTCCAAGATAAAAGGTCACAAGTTCATAACCCTCTTGCTGGATTGGTTGAACCGGTTGATTTGAATCAGAATCTGTTGAACATGTTATTTCGAATTAGCTTATGAGTCAACGGTCTCAAAATTGTGTGTATAAGAGTTAGAATCAGCCAAAATATAATCTAACTCTTAAATTTTGGTACGAATTGACCAATATATAAGTCAACTAAAATCAAGATTTGTCTCTATCAATTTTGCAAATAGGAACATGGATTTTTTTTTGCTCTTGAGTACAATTGTCAATTCCAACTGGCTTGAGACCTAATGCAGTAGAGCTTAACTTCTAGGAGAGGTTTTGAGTTTGAAACCTCATGTTCTTCGTCTAGTCTAGTATTCCAAATTGAGATTGTCTATAACGTTACAAACCCTATAATATATATCTAACAATTAAGAATATTTTGGACTGCATTAAACACCTTAGTTGTGTATTTGAGGTTCTTATCTTTGGATATGCTACATAGGAGCCTGATCCATAGTATCTCCCCCAAACCCTCCACCAACCCAAAAATAAAAATAAAATTTTCCTTTTGGATTGATTGATGCAATCAGGCTTCAAGCTAGTAGATATGTAGGCAAGGTAATTTTAAGGAAAGTTGAAGGGTATTTTAGCCTCGTTGGGGGTTAAAGAAGGGCGTTAAAATTTTGAAAATGGGGGACCCCTGGCAGTTTGAAACTATTTCCAGATTTCCAACTCCCAAACGTGTCAACAAGTAGCGTGGTACAAATTTAAGGAGAAACGAACCCAGTCAACAAGAGTCTTGAGAGCAGAGAGAAACAAAGCTAAGCCATCTTTGATCTTGGGTTTCATCTCTTCTCAGGAAAGCTTAGAGAGAGAAAGGGAGAGATGACGGGAGTGGTGATGATAACGAAGAGTGTTGGTTGCAGAGGAGAAGAGGGTGATGGGAAGGGAGCAAGATCAGATGAAGAGGAACAAAACCAGCAAAACCAGCTCTCCATCTTCGCCTTACTCATATCAGCTCTGAGGAGATCTGTGGTCGCTTGCCGTGTCGATCGCAATGAAGATTCTGTTACCACCACGACCACCACCGTCCATCAGATGGAGATTGGATGGCCTACCAATGTTCGTCACATCGCCCATGTCACCTTCGACCGCTTCAATGGCTTCCTCGGCCTCCCCGTTGAGTTCGAGGTTGAGATCCCCTGTCGAGTCCCCAGTGCCAGGTTCATCTCTCTCTCTCTCTCTCTCTCTCTCTCTCTCTCTCTCTCTCTCTCTCTCTCATGGGTATGCTTAAAATTCCAAGATTTGATGTGGGTATCTCTTTAAAATGCGAAACTGAAGCATTTGAGGTCCTCGCCCCTAATCTCTCTCTCATTTGGGAACTCTTGGAACCCAAAGATTTGTTCTGGGCATCTGTTGTTACCGGCCATTCCCCAAAAGATCTTACCCAGCTAGCCTTTTAGTAGCTCAAGGCCTGAAGATAAGTGGGTTCCCTTAAACATTTTGTTGGGTTACATAAATTTTGGTGGTTGTAGCTGTGGGAGTGTGCTAGCTTTTAATTTTTCTTAGCTGACACTGTAGAGTGGATAGAAATTTGGCTCAGGGTGAACATTTGTGTTTTTTACTGTCATATGCAAAATCCTTATGAAGAAACTCCTCATGAAGGATAAAGGATCAATGTTCCTTTTCAAATCTGGTAGCTTGATATCTGATCTGGGTCTTCAAAACCTAGGTTTCTGTCTGTGGAGGTATGCTTAAAAAGGATCCCTTTGTAGTTACCACCTACTACAGAAGGCGGGAAGAGCTTAATTTCCGATGCAACTATGATTTGGTGTCCTGCAATTCATTATTTTATACAAGTTTTATTATAATTTCCTGTTCAGCTGGCTAAATTTGTTTTCACTGCACAAGTGATGGGGGGTTGATGCACAATAGGCTGTTCTTTTACTCTTTGCAACTTATGTTTTAAGGATTATTTTCTTTCCACTTTAAACTCCTTGCATTGAGAGAGATTGATTAACTTCTGACCCTGAAATATAATCTTTGTGCAGTGCTAGTGTATTTGGTGTCTCTGCAGAATCAATGCAGTGCTCTTATGATTCCAAAGGGAATAGTGTGCCTACTATTCTCTTGCTTATGCAGGAAAGGTTATACACTCAAGCAGGTCTAAAGGTACAGCAACATTTACATTTCATTGTTAACATTAAAAGGTGAATAAGTTAGGTTTGCCAAAGGCAAGGTTCTCATTGTTTTATCTGCATGGAGCCTTAGGCTGAAGGGATATTCAGGATAAACCCAGAGAACAGCCAAGAGGAGCATGTTAGGGACCAGCTGAACAGGGGTATTGTACCAGATGACATTGATGTACACTGTTTGGCCGGCCTGATCAAGGCCTGGTTCCGAGAGCTGCCGGAGGGAGTTCTGGATGGTCTTTCTCCAGAACAAGTTCTTCAATGCAACACAGAAGAGGAGAGTGTGGAGCTGGTGAAGCATCTCATGCCAACTCAGTCTGCACTACTTAATTGGGCAATTGGTCTTATGGCCGATGTCGTCGAGGAAGAGGAATCAAACAAGATGAATGCAAGAAACATTGCAATGGTCTTTGCACCAAACATGACTCAGGTAATTAACTCAACTTAAAAACAATAAAAGTACTTTGTTCAAATTCTTGGCTTGATTATATATTACCGTCTTTACACAAGACTGAAGAATTTGTCCTTCTTTTATCAGATGTCTGATCCATTAACAGCTCTTATGCATGCTGTTCAAGTTATGAACTTGCTCAAGACCTTGATCGTAAAAACACTAAGGGAACGTGAGGAGACTGCAACAGGAGGATACTCGCCCTTCTCATCTCATTCATCTGGTCAGCACTCTGATGAGGACTATGACAGTCAACAAGAGATGATGGATACAAGCTGTGAATTGAGAGGGCCAACTTCAGATTATGATGATCATGCCAACTACAGTCATAGTAGTGAAGATGAAGATGAAGATGAAGACAAGGAAGTAGACAATTCATCAAATCAGATTGAAGAGTCCTTCTTGAGGCAATTGGATGCGAATGAAGAAACGCCCACACACGATGGCCTCGAGGAAGACAAAGGAAACATAGGAGTGGAGCACCTCAGTCATGGTGGATGTTCTTTCTTCAACACAGACTCTGCCTTTTCATCTTCAAACAGTAAATATGGGAGTTCAGGCTTGAGTACAAGCGATGTAGAGGACTCTGGGATAAGTGAGATCTCTATGGGTGAGTTGAGCAGTACAAAGGCCATTTTGGAATGTTGTCAAGAGACCCAAGACAGTAAAACCGTGGAAACATTAGACAAGCAGATGGAATCCTCATGCTCCATTTCCTTGCCACTAATTGTTTCTGGTGAATCTGGGTGACTAAAGCTTTGCCTCTTGTGATTGGGTAAAGTTTTATACAGGTTTCGATTTGCTCCTCAGCTATTGCTGCATCTGTAAATTGTACACTTCATTCGTCAGGCCTCCATCTAACATTTTGATTGAGAGTGGTTTGTGGTGGATTTGCATGGGCAGACCTGGTTCAGTTCTGGGCTGATTTTGTGCATGTTATTCCTCAGTGTGACAGGATTTCTGTTTGAAGCCTCTACTTCATGTTCACTATATCCATATCAAAGATGTAATTTACAACGGTTGAGTGGTCTGTCTGTGGTTCAGTTTTGGCTGAACACTTGCTTGTGTGTTGTCTATTTCAATTGTAAGGTCCAAAAATTGTTTCTTGAGGTGGATGAGGCTGATTTAAGAGCCTCTTCTTCACAGTCATGCTTGCTTGTTATGCCTTATCAGTAACCCATTTCTTATTTCTTTTAAATGTGCAGTCCTGTCAACAACCATATCCAATACCTGAGTCAGAACATGGTTGGCAGGAATGGCAACTTTTGTGGGTTTACGCCTTCAGGGTGAGAATTGTTGAAACCAATCTCAATCGTATACCTCATCTAATAGAAACCAGACCTGGCCAATCATAGTTGGTGCAGTTTGACCATTAACAGCTTATATTCATTATTGCAACATTCAATAAGGATAGTGCAGGTTCCATGACTAGTTAGCTGGGCTAGTCTTTAGTCAACTCAAACCAAAATCCACATTCAATACTCAGTAACAACAATGTTATTTGAGAGCCTGAAGCTGGGGAGAAAGTCCCTTTAATTCAAATTTCTCAAGGCTAGTGGAGATAAGAACGTCGTTCCTACCTTTAGTTACCATTAATGACCCAACCCCACCCTACTATACATCTCAACCTTATCTCATATGGATCCTTGCCTCCCATCAATTCTATCAGGGGTCATTTTTGATAGACAAGGCCTAAACTTTGTATGTCTCTCCTCATCACTTCTCCTAAGGACATAGGGTCATTTTAGGTCTAGTCTCTGGTTCTAGCTTTTTTAATTTGAATCAATTCACACCTTTTAAACTTTGACATTGTACCGACTGTGTCGTACACAAATATATCCATTCTCGGATAACTGATTTGCTCTTTCCTACCAATAATCCTTGCAAGTACAAATTCCATCTTTGAAATGGTGGAACCTAGTCCGATCACGAACCACTATTTCCCGGTTGCAGATCTTTGAAATCAATTTAGTAACATTATGACAGTCGGTGCAAAACCTAAGATTCTTCACAATCCGAAGGGTAGATCCTGGTGCTGTGCTGATAAGGCCAAATCCAATAGCCAATTTTTCACTGTGATGACCAAGTGCCTGCTCTTTCTCCTCCTCTTCTATATCATACAACACTACAGAAGTCTCTACAGAATAGCCATCTTCACTCATCTTCATTCCCAGCTCCTCCAACTTCTTACAAATCATTGCATATCTAGGATGTGACTTCTCACCAGAGATAAACTCATGAATTGTGTTATCAACTTCAATTGAACTACAACCAGGTATCTTCTTGATACCTCTGTGCCTCATGAACTTCCTTACTTTCTCAACATCTTCCCATCTCCCAACTGAGGCATACAAGTTTGACAGAAGTACATAGTCTCCACTACCCTGAGCTTCCATTTCTAAAACAATTTTATCAGCCAATTCGACATTCTTGTGAAGTCTACAACCTCCCAGCAGAGCCCTCCAAACAACCACATCTGGTGTGATGGGCATATTTCTTATAACCTCTTCAGCTTCCATCAACAGTCCAGAACGACTAAGAAGATCCACCATACAAGCATAATGTTCCAATACTGGGGTAATTCCATATTCTTTCATGGTCCCATAGAAGTGCCTTCTGCCTTCGTCTAGAAAACCCCCATGGCTGCAGGCCAAGAGCACTCCCACAAATGTGACCTCATCAGGTCTAAACCCTTTATCATTAACCATCTTATTAAACAAGTCCAGTGCTTGTTCAGCATTGCCATTCATGGCCAACCCATTGATAAGGGCATTCCCTGTACACAGAGTCTTCTCCTTCAAACACCCGAAAACCTCCACAGCCAACTCTGTGATCCCACATTTGGAGTACATGTCAATAAGTGCAGAACCCAAGAATGGATCCAACTGAAACCGACTCTTATTAATGTAAACATGGATCCATTTCCCTGTTTCCAGAGCTCCAAGGCTCCCACAAGCTGATAGTGCACCGCAAACAGTAGTAGAATTGGGCTTAACATTCTCGGCCAACATCCGACGGAACAATTGCAAGGCCTCAAATGGATCGTGGTTTTGCACATAACTTGAGATCATGGCATTCCAAGAAACCACATCTCTCTCTGGCATACGTTCAAAAACCTCTCGAGCTGCTGATATATCTCCATTACTGGAGAACCCAAATACCAAGGTAGTCCAAGTAATGACATTTGGAGACGGAACTTGTTGGAAAAGCCGAAATGCATCATCCATGTTCCCTGATTCAGCATACTTATGAATCATGGAATTGAAAGAGACAATATCCCTTTGAGGCATTCCATCAAACAGGTTCCGTGCATCCTGTAGCCGATCACACAATGCATAACAACTAAGAATTGCATTCATGAGAGTCGTATAAGAACTAAACCCACGCTTTAAAATCATCAAATGGACATGGGTAGTGTGGAAAAGAGACTTAGACTTGGAAGAAGCCTTAAGAAGGAACTGTAAGGTGTACTTGTCCCAGGGAAGGTGACCCATTTGGGTAGCGAAGAAGGAAAAAGCATCGTTGGGCGTCGGTGAATTGGCATAAGCCAAAAGCATGGAATTGTGGAGGTAGAGAAGTGAATGAGAAAGTGAATTGCGGAGGAGTAGATGGGCATGGATTTGTTTGAGTTGTTTGTTTGTTGTTGTGGAAGACTGCAAGAGATTGATGAGGCTGTGTCTCTGGTTTCGAATTGAAGTCGGGGAGATATTTTTGGGTCGAACAAGAAGAAGATGCATCTATCTGTTCATCTTCCTCTGTCTTTTGCCAAAAGTGAATGATCACAAATCGCAGCGACGAAAACTTTTGATGAAATATTACAGAAGCTATGGAGCTGCTCAGAAAGTTTACCAGAATTTACAAAAAGCTTCTAAAAGTAACGATCGTGGGATGCGGTTTTAGTTTCGGTAGTTGTTTTTAGTCGAAGTCGCATAGCTGGATTGCGACTTTGTGCGGCTTTGTTGAATAGAAGATTTACCTTATACTGAAAAAATAGAAGAATAGAAGGTTTACCTCCAGAACTTTGTTTATTATGAAGGCTCTAATTTTTTAATAAATTTATTTAATTTGAGATTATAAGATATGTTTTTCAAAATTTTTATTATATTTTAATGAAATATTTTTTATTTTTCTAATCTTTATATGATTTTTGCAACAAATCCAATAAATATTTTACAACGTAACAAATGCAGCTGAATTGAAGAAAACCTTAATTTCCTTGGTAACTTTATTTTTTACTCTAACTTCCTTGATAAAGAAAATAATCATTCAAGTATCTTCCCCTTTTTGCCTTTCTAACAATTGGCTCTGAAATTTAGATATTAGTTTTTAAATTTCAAATTAAATCCCTCCTCAGACGGTTGAACTTGAAATGTCCAAAGCTAATGATCGATTGGAGTGGGTTTTTGTAGGTGCTATGTTTGAATTCTTAGGCTTTTTTTTTATTTTTGAAGTGTTTGCTATCCAATTTCTTCTATCATTTATTCTACAAAACTTAAAAGTGGGGTTTTTTATTTTTTGAAACCTCGAGGGGTGTATGGCAACGATATCCTTTTAAGTCCATATATTTTCATCCTTGCTAGCTATGGAGGGTTTATCTTGTTTACGTGAAGTCTACCAAGATTTAAATATGTTTAAAGGAATCAAAATTGTTAAGTCTTACTTACATTTTGCTAATTATACAATTATCATTTGTTGGACTACCATACCCTAAGTACTACTCAATCTATTGTTCATCTATTTGAGGACCTACATGTCAGCATAATAATATTAAGAGTGAAGTTTATTTTAGTAAGAACACCACACATGTTTACATCAACAGATTACCATAGGCTTGGTATGAAGGAGATATTCTCATTATTTTATTTAGGTTATCCTCTACTTACTAATAGGGCTAACTAGGAGTAATTCTCTAGAATGGATCCTGGATATGTTCTAGCATTTCTCAAGTCATTCCTAGGTTAAGGAGTGTGACATATTGGAAATTAGGTACTGGGGCATCTATTGATATGTGGAAGGAACCATTGATTCCCATATGGCCACAATTCTCTCTTGGTGTAGTCATGAATCTTGTCCCAATCTTTAATAATGTTAGTGAGCTTGTTAATGAAAGATCCTAAATACATCTTTACTTTTTTCTATTTTCCCTAATGATATTACTGATCTAATAGCTAAGATACCTCTGGCATTGCCGTTGTACAAGGAATGGTGTGTTGTCTTCTAAGGTTATGTTTGGAAGCCAAAAAAATAATAATACAAAAGATATAATAAAACAAAATCTAATTACATAATGATTTTTTTTAAGTTTCTATTTTTCCCCCCCTTTTTTTTTAACTCCCAAACATAGCCTTAAAGGTTGTTGCTAGAGTTTTTTAAAATTCTCAAAACTAGGGGTGTCAATTCGTGGCCCGATCGGATTAAACCGATCGAGACCGACCGTTATAGACTGGCCCGGACCGGACCATTTATTAAACGTGTCAGGCTTGAGCCTGGCCCGTTTATAAATGGTCGGTCTTGGTTTTGCTACTTGGACCGTCGAGCACCCGACCGAATAACACCCGATCGAGACCGGCTTGGCCCGACCCGACCCTATAATGATTGTAGAATACCTATTTTACCCCCTAAATTAAAAAGTAAAAACTAAAAAGTAAAGACATGTTCACATTTTAAATAATGGTTATATTTGGTATCATTTATTGATTTATTGTCATTTTTTGGGCTTGCATGAGTGGACTGGAATATAAGAGCACATTTTAAAGAGGATCCGTTTAAAAACAGGTTAAAGCCCGTTTAACATTAAACATATCTGTAGCTCGGTTAAGGCTCGATTAAGGTAGCCCGATTATTGCTCGAGGCCGACCGACCGAATATAAAGCATACCCTGCCCTCAATAACTAAGTCCGATTAGTTAAATGGGCGGACACGGTGTAATCTTTGAAAATCTTTAAGCTCGATTAAGCCCGATCAAAACCGGACCGACCCGACCGGTTGAAACAAATACAAAAAATATATATATATATATATATACATATATAATAAGATAAAAATAATGATAGAAAAAAATTCGATAGGAAACTAAAGAAAAACATAATAAGACAAAAATAATGATGATTAATTTATATTTCTTTTTCAATTTTTTTTTCTTACACCCAGTGTTGATGTGGTCAGACAGAGAGGATTCAGGTGGAGAGGGAAGAACCCAAACCCCCCCCCCCTCTCTCTCTCTCTCTCTCACACACACACACACACACACACAACCCTCACAGAAACATACACCTCAAAGACATGAGAGACTCTATACCTAAGGTTCAATCCAAAAAAAAAAAAGAGACTCTATACCTAAGGAGCCCATGATGAAGATAATGCTCATGGGTGGCACTTAAATGCTTACCACTAGTCCCACTATTAGCTAGCCAAACAAGTCTCCCAGAAGAGCTTGTTCTTTTCCATCTCATTCAGCACCAGTAGCTTCCCATTTCCATTGGCATCAACAGTTGCCCCTGACTGTTCTTGCTTATACTCCTTCATCACTTCTTCCTCCTCCTCCGCCGCCGACGACCACTCGCTCTCCTGGTTGGTGTAGTATTCTTGATCATCAAAACCATAATAGTTGTCATTACTGTCATGGTTGTCTTCATCCATGCTACCACATGGACCACTGCAACATGACTCGGCGTCGTAGTCGGCGGCATCGTCGAAATCTGAGATGTCATGGCCGAAATCTTCAGAATCTCCGGTAGCCTCAAAAAGTAAAAACGATGATACATCAACCACATGTCTCCAGTGAGAGTCCATGATCATGGTTCCTGAATATTGTTGTGATTTAGTAATGGGTGGAGGAGAAGAAGATGAAGATGAGGAAGAAGAGAAGGTGGGGATTAGCCTTTTAAGGGAACAAGACATTGAAGGTGAGCTTTTCCTTGCTTCCCCAACAAATGAAACTAATCCTTGTCAAAATTGCTAATTGCTTCCTTCTTCTAGAAACACTTGGGAAAATAATGGAAGATGTGATGAGAGGAATAGTAGAACAAACTACAAAGGGTGGCGGCTGTCATGGGGAATGCCACTTGGCCCACGTAGTTAGGTTTATAATTTTTTGTTCTTCTTCTAGAAGGAAGAAGTGGGCCCATGCAATTACCTTCCCACGTGATAGATATTAAAATTAAAGGTAAGAGATCGCTACCTGGTTGTGTGGCCTTGCACTAGTATGTAGCCAATGCGAGCTCGAACAGGATCATCAACATGGAAGGCATTTTTTATTTCACGAGGGGCATGGTGGTAATTTTATATATGTTCTTCTGTCTGCGATAGGAGTCACGCGATCAGGTAGTATTCTTTTTCCCCATGTTTATTAATTAAATGGATCAAATTTCCTTTCACCTAGGATGTAAATCGAGATGATATTTTAAGCCACGACATTTGACTTTTGAATTAGATTGGTGACAGTATTTTGACTTTATCCAATAGAGGAGTTATATTGATGAAAATCACCTATTAAATTCAATCATAAGATCACATCTTGGGAGATGAAAAACTTTTTCATCAGCACACGGTGTTGAGGGATATGTATGCTGCCCATGTGATTCAAATATATGCATAGGAATAGCCGGATAGGCATGCCACCTATGTGCCTCATGCTAGTGGGCAGCAATAGGGATGGGAGACAGTGCATCGTTAGGGCAAGGGATCATTTCAAAGAAGGGAAGAGAGAGAGAGACTTTTTCTTTCTTTTATTTATTTAGATCATTTTTTTTTAACACACAATGAAGAGCTTTCTTGTCTTTATTAACGCGGGATGCAATTCTAGGGGCAAAAAACAGACTTTGTACAACAATGAATTCCTTATTATTATTATTTTTTTTTCCTTTTAAATATGATCTACAAGATTCTTTATGCCAATATTTTAGGGTTGAATAAGGATGCTAAGCTCAGACAATAGAAGAGGAAAGTGTCTAATCATTTAAAAAAAATAAAAATCTTATTGATTCCATAGTGCATAATTAGCAAACCCTAAATACCTACTAACTAATTATTTCAAATGGTTTAATATGTTTTAACCATTAAAAATATTAAGCCTCCTTATATTAACCTTTGTAATGTTGCTTTATAGAAACATGGTTTTCTACCTGCTTTTTCACTTTTCCCACATAATTTGCAAGTAGGCAGCCAAATGAGGAGACCTAAGTAGGTGTAAGCATTTCATTAGTGTAGGTGAGGGCTAGGTGAGAGGGAAGAGATGAAACATAATAGATTCTAAGTAATCTATTGTTCTTTGGTAGGTAAGGATTATATTATTTGTTGGTATTGGCCAATATTGCTTCTAGAACATAGCAAAGTAGGATCCTTTGTTACAAGCTATCACTTTTTCTTTTTTCTCAAAAAATCTAAAAAAAAAAATATCTATCCCTTCTAGATATTCCTTTATTGGATCATATATTTTATTTTAATAGTTCTCAACAATTTAAAATGAATTTATATGAAAATGTATTTTTATATCTACAATCATCAAGATCAATTTAGGCCTTGATATTTTCAACCTCTCACATGAGATGCCAATAATTTCTGATAATAATTTTTTTATGGGATTTTTTTTTTATCAAGATTAATGTACAATCATGAAAAAGAAATCAAGCAAACAATCACAAAATACAGGAAAATTTTGACATGGTTTGGCGTGAATACTAACATTCACTTTATGTCAAAAAACAAAAAAAAAGATCTCTCTATATCACTCTCCATCTCACAATGTGATCTCTCTTTTGTTTATATCTAAGGTTTTCACATAGACAATATATAGGAAAACTTAATCCCCACATAATTAAAAAAATTTAATGAAATATATAATTACAATTTTACCCTGTACATGTAATAGATTAAGACCTAACCCAATAATAATTATGTGAATCTGCAAAATACAACACACACTCAACCCCAACATTGTTAACAAGTTTTAGTTCCTCAATATGTATGTGTTCTGCATCTGTACGTACAAATCATATGCTAATACCTATCCCACCTATTGCCATTTAAAAGATGAGGAGGAATATAAAGGGAAACAAAAGTGACAGATGTTGGCAACCGACCCATCTACAGAAACGAAGGGTAAGGTTGCCAATCAGTTGGTAGAATTTGTTTCGATCTAACACCAGGCCAAATCAAAACCAAACTGTTAACCTGAAATTTGGTTTCGGTCCAGTTTGGTCTGGGTTTTTTTTTTTTCCATTTATTCTTATTGTGTCATTATCATTTCAATCCAATTCAATTTCGGTGTAGTATTTAAAAATTTAAAAAATTTAAAAATTAAAACCTAACTTCTACCCAAAAAAATAAAAAATAAACATAAAAAATTAAAACCTAACTCACAAAACAGCCAAGGGCATGGAGCTATCTAAGGCTGATATATCAGATTATCACTCCATTCAATTTTATTCCTGCTTGTGCTTATGTATAGTCTTACTTGGTTATGCTTATGGATGGGACTAGAAAGCATGAGAAGGTATGGACTAATAAGATCAAATCCATGCATCTCTCTCTCTCTCTCTCTCTCTCTCTCTCTCTCTCTCTCTCTTATTTCTTCCCTGTATGGAAATTGGAGAAGCATATGCAGGAGGGGGTGGGGGATCCTCTCCTATTGTCTACTCTGGATTGTGATTCAGCTTGCCTTTTGGGAACATTTCTACGTCGTGATACGTGTTTGGATTGCTTTGTTTCTGTATGTGAAGACAAAGTGGTGATCCCATCTATTGTCCACCTCCTACCTACCCCATGATTCACACATTACACTTAATTTGATCTAAATCGAATCAGTATCGGTTGACATTGGATGGAATTTTTTTTTTTTTTTTTTTTTTTTTTTTTTTTTTTTTTTTTTTTTTTTTTTTTTTTTTTTTTTTTTTTTTTTAATATTGGCATTTTGGATCATTTTACTCTTATACCTTATCAGTGGATCAATATTGGAATGATCAAGATTAGGGATTGATCTCAACAGATACTGATCCAATCCAGGTGATCTTAATCAATTTGATCCGATTTGAATTTTAAAACTATGACTGAATTGGTTGAATCCTATTTATTTATTGTTTTAACTAAAGGCAAATCCATCCAATATATGGATGGTTCTAGATCAGTATTAGATTGTTATCAATCGAGACCGATACATATCCGACACTGATTACTAGATCACAGTTCGGGTACTGGTAATGGTGGATTGTTGACGCACTCATTACTTTTTAAATGGAAACCTGGAAATAATTTTTTTTTTTTTAAATATAAAAATGGGAATTTGAAAGCGATACATTTCTCTTCTTGAAGAAATAATAAAACATGCAACAAGCAAATCTAAAAGGAAAGGAAACGGCACATCTAAGAAGTTTCTGTAGTGTCATTGTTACGATCTTATATTGGTCATACGGTTGATGTCACATTTGTTTCACAAGGAATTTGATATAGATTAATATGGTCTTAACTCTTAAGTTTCCTCACTATAGAAGCCAGTTTTTAGAATGAGGTCTTATTTGTATTATAAAGGACTAGCTTATCAGAAATGGACAATCATAAATATTATATTAGAAGCACGGCAATATGTTACAATCTCATGCCATTCATATCAAGGGCTGATTTCACATTCCAATTTTTTAGATGAGTTTTCCTAAGTTTCGTATTGTTTATCTTAGATTTGACGTGGGATATGGTTTACAACACATTACCCACACGTGTCTTTTAATAAGTTAAAAGGACAAAAGGATTAATTACAAAAAAAATTAATTTAGTATTGATTTGATTTTTTTCTTTTTAAGGGAAAATTTCCTCACAACATTAGGATGGGAGGAATCTACAGTCACACCAGTAGTTATCCTAAAAAACTATGAGATCAACATATTCATGGCAAAAGAAAAAAATTAATAAAAAAGTCAGGTGAGAGAAATTGCATTTTGACATTGTGGGAAAGTTTTTCCCACCTTCCTTCCCCCAAATTTTTTTTAAAGCAAAACTTTAATATTGATTTTTTTATTAGAAATAAAAAATAGTTTAATTATTCAAAAAATTGTTAAACATGGGATTAATTGTCTTGATCGAGAGTTTCTTGTTTATAGCCTTATAGGCTATGATTTGGAGTAGTGTGATTAGATCATCAGCTCAGCTTTGAGGTAGAAAGTTGGTTTAAATAAAATAGCTAATAACTCCAACACTTTAGTATTTGATTTGGTTTCACTTCGTTACCCTTTATTTACCTTGTAACCAGATGAAAACAATAAGAAAGGAAGAAGATGCAATCTTTCTAGAAATGGATGTCTTACAAATTTTAGCCTCAATCTCTAATACAGGTGGTATATAAAAAAAAGAGCAACCCAGTACACGAGGCTTCTGCTACTGCAAGATCTGGGAGGTGGTATATATGTTTTTGTTTTCTATTTATGTTATCCCTCTTTAACCTGTTTCTCCTTGTGTGGTCTTTGTAACTATTTTTGACTTGGTTCCCACTTCTCATAAATAGGCTAGGGTTTGGAAAGCCACTTAGTCCAGGTAAACTAGCGGGCGGCAAAAACATGAGAGGGCAGTCCACCTGCCACAGCCATGGGTAGGGTCTTTTCATTGGAGGGAGGAGAGAGGAGAGAGGAGAGAGGCAGACACATGGTTGAACAGTCTAGTGGCAAGCCCAGCATTTTCTCATAAGTATTATTGATTTTATTAGGGATAAATATAAAGATAAAAAAGATGATTACTTGGGGATTCCCTTGCCAATTAAGGGCAAAAGTCTTCAAAATCTTAGGTGTCTTACTCATAAAGGGTATTCTCTATCCATATTCCATCCCATCATATGAGTTGGCCATCCCCAACAAAGAACTCACCTCAACACAGGCTACAACCAGTATTTTGGAGGCAAAGTGAGACTTCCACCTTACCTTGAATTGAAGCACAAATTCCACGAGGCAGAGCAAAGTTGGCGGGCTAACCTTATGCCTTGAGGCTTGTCAAAGTGTGTGCTTCATATAACATTCTCATCTTGGGCTGTATCAAGGAGGAGAAGATGGTCAGGACAAGGGGGGTTCATGTTTGCAGGAAAGGGCATGGTTAATTTCCATTCGTGGGTGATTTTTTTTTTTCTTTTTTCTGATGAATAATTCGTGGGTGAATTTGAATTGTCCCTGGTGTGGAAATGTAGGTGTGTCTAGGGTTTTAAGTATCAGTAAGTATCGTATCGTCGATACATATCAGTATTGATGGTATTGATACAATACTTATTTTTCAAAAATAAATTTTGTATCAATCGATACGGGATCAATACGGTCTAAGATGATGCTGATACATGACCTATATGTTTCGATAAGGGACCATACAATGCGGTGCTAGGAAGATACACTTGACATGCCACTTTTAAACCTGCGAAACAGAAACGTGAGTGAGATATGAAACTGAGAGCAACCGAAAGCCTGGGAAACTTATTTTTCTCGGTGATAAATGAATTAGAGGAAATCATTTAACATAAAAAACGACCTGATCTTCACCATTTCAACAAGTTTTGGGGACTTATAGTGTTCAAATCAGAGATTGAAACAGATTTAGGCAAAAAAGTGGTAAAGTTGTAGATCTTTCTTTTTATGTGTGTTCAAATCTCTTTTTTTCATCCCTTTTTTTTATTATTATTTATTTATTTTGGTGCATCACAAGATTGGGTAAAAATGACTCATTTCCTTGCATCAAGCTGATCATAATAAGGTGTTTTTGCTTCAAAACTGTATTTTATATGTATAATAAGCACATTCATTCATTTACCAAAAAAGCACATTGATTCGTTTTTTGACCATTTTCATGTGTATCGTTGGCATATCTTGTGTCTATCCAATGTAATGTCTCTTTTGGAGTTAATTTCATAGAAATTTTCCCTCATCAGAAAATAATATGCAATCTAAGGAGGCTAAAACTACGTTTGGTAGTCATCCAAAAAATTGTTTCTATTGTTTTTTTGTTCTATAGGAACAAAAAAAAAATAAAAAAAATAAAGCGTTCGATGTTAACATGAGCACCATTTGTTGGAGGGAAAAAAAACGTTAAACATGTAAAATGATGAAATGACAAAACCTTAATCCGTTATTTTAGTTTCTTTTTAAATGCAAAAAGAAAAAGTGAAAACTCAGATAATCTCTACTAAAATCACCAAACACCTTTTTTTTTTTTTTTTTTTTTTTTTTTTTTTTAACGATATTATGACATAGAAATTAAGAATTCTGTTATTTGGGGGCGTTGGGCTTGTCTAGTTGTCTCCCCTACCCAACAACCCTGGTTCATTGTGCAACCCTGTTTACGGTTTACTTTTACCCCCTTTTAATTTGATCCAAAGCACTCTCTTCGCTTCTTGAACTCGGCGGGAAATCTGTGATCATAGAATCATAAGCAATCGCTTGGTGTGGCGAGACGTTTCCGTTCGGGAATTGTATTGGTTAAGTGAATATCAGAACCCTAACTTCTCTTCTATCTCTCAGTTTGCTTCAGATCTATCAATCTTTGTTTGGTCATTTCTGTTCTCTTTGCTCCAAAGAAATATGTTTTAAAATTTGAATTCCTCTAAAATCTCATTGTTATCAGTTCTGAATTGAGTTTGTAGATAACAGAAGTTGGTTGAGCTTTAAAGTTGGGTTATTTCCTTTCATCTCAAAGATGAATCCAGCGCCATTTTCGTCTGGGACACCTTCTCCCTGGTTTCCAATATCTCAACCCGTCTCCTCGGTAGCCAATGCGTTTTGGGAATCTGGACATGTAGACGAACACCTAAAGAACTTACAATATACAGTAAATCTCCTGAAGGCAGTGTACGTCTTTGGTTGTTGAGCTCATTCTCAATTTACTCTATAAAATTAATTTTCTGTTGGGCAGCTAAAGTTTTTATCTATTTTTTTGGTTTCATTCTGCAATTTTCTTTCCCTTATGGTTGTAACTGAATCACTATACTGTTTCAAATCAATGTTCTGTTGGACAGCTAAAGTTTTAATTTATCTTTTGATCTCTTTGTGCTCTTTTCTTTGCCTTATGGTTGTAAGTTTGTAACTGAAACTCCCTTTCCCAACAGGCAGAAAGAACTAGAAGTAATTCTCTTGAGTAGAGAAACTGATGGGTCCTCAAAGGAGTTTGGTAATGTGCCTGCTAATGATTGTCTTCATAGATTTTTTGAAGTGGTTAAAGCAAAGAGGATTAATTTGAAACTGCAAGAGTCTCTTTCATTGGAAGCAGCAAACTCTTTGCTTTCTGCTTTGAAAACTCAGCTTGTGCCTTTTAATGCTCTAATAAATCAAACAAGTTCATGGGAGGAAAAATCTGCTGCTGTCAAAGTAGCTAATAAGTTTCAGAAGCACCAAAGAAATAAGCGTTGGAGGAAGAAGAAGAGGAAACGCATTGCAGAAATGCTTTCTAAGGTGATTTATCTCTTGTTGTTCTGACAAGATTCTTACCCCCTCAACCCCCCCCCCC
>NC_056565.1:12830047-12856271 GCF_013358625.1 Macadamia integrifolia
TGGGGGGTGGGGGTGAGGGGGAGGTGTCACTTCCAGTATCTGGCATGGGTATGGGATGTTCAACACCTTAATTATTGAAATACCAAGGGATCCTTGTTCTGTAGCCTCTGAATAATGTCTATTGGAGAACATTGGGCAGTTGGACTAGCTATTTTGATTTCATTTGCTAGAGTTGTTAGTTGTTACTCTTGTTTTTCCAATCTCAGACAAGGTTCTGCATTTTTTTTTTTTCAGCTTGAGCTGATCTTGATTGTGGAAAAGTTGCAAGAACTACGTTCCATAAGAATCCAGAAACTGAAGAAACAAGGCAAGTACCTGTTCTCCTTTTCTTTTCCTGGAGTATTCATTTTTTTTTTTTTTTTTGTTCTCATTACTTTAATTTTAGTAATTCAATATTTCAGTTTTGCAAGCATTTGATAGGTGCAAAATCCTATGCATCGACCTTGTAAATTTTTAATGATCGAAGTATTTCAACAGACTTCTGATGCTGAATATTAGACACCTGAATGCAGTCAAGTGATAAATATTTGTGCATTCAACAAAAAACTAGGTCACTAATACATGTATGGATAATAATGAGGTTGCTACTCATATATGATGTGCTTGGATAAGCATATTGGCTCGATTAAAGTTGTTTATTTAAAATATAAAAACCAAAGCTACATTAGGATGAACTGAACTTCCATTCAAGTGAGATGTCAATGTTGATCATACAATATTTTGGGTATATTCTCACATGCATCTGTGACTATTAAATTTGACTCCAAGGTGAAGAAAACTTCTCATTTCTACCTTGCTTATGTGTTCTCTGCTTCATTTGTCATTGCATGTATGTAATAATTTAATGGTTCTAACTTGTTCTTGTCCTTTCTCTTTGACTGGTTCCTCTTTTCCATTAAGATGCTTTGTTTTATCCCAAGTGCAGTGGTTATAGTAGAAAGAAACATCTATAACACTTTAATGAATAGCCTTGAATTAAGTCCCTGATTGGTTTGGTGCTTGCTCAGGCCATTTTCTCCCAGAAGAGGATGACAAATTTCTTCAGCAAGTAGAAGCTGCAGTTGAGGAAGAAGAACGCCAAGCTGCGGCTGCTGCTGACACAGATGCTGCCAGAGATGCCATTGCGACAGCTGAGGAATCTAGGAAAAATATCCTTAATGGTGGACCTGAGTCAAAAGATAGCAGTGGTAAAGGTGGAGATAACGAGAATCGGAGCCAACTCTCTGGGACTGAAAATGAAAGAGTAGCTGGTGCAGCCACAGTGCAGGAGCCTGAACAGGGACAAGAAGGACAGGGTTCTTCTGGGGCTTATGATTCTGTTTCCAATTTACCTGTTGAATTCTATCACTACTACCATGGCGGTAACAATGACATGGGCACACTTATCGAGGTAATTTCTCCAACTTCATCATGAAACTTCTCGGTCTAATTTCTAATAGTTTATCACGTCTGCATGTGTCGTACGTTGCCCTCATTATTACCCGGATGTCGTTGCATATCCTTGAGGTCCATGGACTACCCAATCAAATGAGCCTTTTGTGGGTTAGTAGTTCAAACACATCGACAAGATGATCTTAAAGGTTTGATCAATCCCCTTCTTTCTTGATGATCAAGGTGGCTGCATTTGGCATTTATATTTGGAGATATTTTATTTTTCTTTGCTCCAGATTACTGGAATCCTGAACAAAATATTGTAGAATGAAAAAGGATGGTCAGTTTCAAGAGATTAGCCCTATTCTAGGTTATGAGAATAGTATGGAAAATCCAGATTCAAGAAATGAAAAATATAAAAATTTTACTTTCTTGTTTCAGTGATCAGAAGTCAGAACTAATAAAAATGATGCCAAAGAACCTTTTAAGGTGTGCAAAACTTCCCATTAAAAATCCCATTATTGGACAATTAATAGAATTTAGGGTTGTCTGGTCTGTGTGCTTCTTATGATATGTACCCTTGCCTGTTGTCAATATTTTTGATGGCCTTAGTCTGTTTATAGCCATTCTCTTTCCTGCTTTATTGGACTTTCCTTAGTCTGTTTATAGCCATTCTCTTTCCTGCTTTATTGGACTTTCCTCAAATATATCCCTCTCTCTCTCTCTCTCTCTCTCTCTCTCTCCTCCCTTTTCAATTGTTAAGCTTGTATATAAAGTGTGAATGCATGGAAACGTATATATGTATTCTTAGCAGCATACACTTGGACTGGCCGTGCCATTAAAGTTATGAGTTTGATGTATCATTTCTTTTATTTAACTCTTGGATACTTCTGATGATAGTATTTGAACTTTGGGACCTAGATGTAGTTTTTGAGTTCAATTTAAGCTTGCTTTAATTTACAATAATGCCAACCTTTTGTGCAGGTCAGGAGAACATGGGATGCATTTATAAGACCAGGAGGAAGGTCAGCAAACTGATCTTGGAGTACTCATTTTCACATTTTCTGAGTGCTTGTAGTAGAATAGCTGAATTGGATTTACTGATCCTTCAAAGATATTGACAGAAATTAAATCTGTGCAACTCCAGCCCATTTCATTATGCTTTTCTTTTGCCTATTTTACCATCACTTGGTTAAATGGTAGAAGTAATTACCAAACAAAACTCTGATACTGCGAGTTTTTTTTTTTTTTTGGGGGAGGGGTAGGGGTGGGGGTGTGTCGGGGAAGAAAGGTACTCCTGAGAGATTTATCCTTGTATTTTTGTTTTGTTTTGTTTCCCTTTTCCATTACCTACCTTTCTTTTCATTTTTTATCATAGACTTAGGGTTGGCTAATCTACATACATATGTAGATGCACATATAGATACATAATTAACTATTTCCCTGATGGCTAACAAACTGAACGCTCTATTGGTCAATGGATTTTGGGGAAAATGAAGGTTCTGGGATCAGAACAAACCATTGGAGTGATAGTCCAAATGGTCAGACCATCCAGTCCAATTCAGTCCTTAACCCAAATGCTTAGTAAGGGGAGCTCTTATTTTTTTCGGTTGATTATCTCTTTGACATTATATTATTACTTTTGTTAACAGATCAACTACTGAAGCATATGCAATAACTATTGAAATATAGCTTGTGGTCTGTATCTTGATAATTTTCGTTACCTTTTCATAACTCTTGCTGAATTTGGTTGCAGCCAGATACCTGGCCATTGGGTTCAGCCACCACCTCCTGCAAATGCGGTATGGTCTTCCTATTTGGTACGGCAGAGTTGACATTTTGAAGACCATATTTAAGGTAGGTTTCCAATCTTTAGTAACTACCAAACACTCAAACGAACCTTGTCTCAACCACTTGGGGTCTGTAGCATTAATCCTGTTCTTCCATGGCAACCGCAAAACCTGGAATAAGTTTTTAAGGCAGCCATCTCCTTTTGTACTGCAGACATTGCAAGACAACAGCTTTCTATTTTATGTCCTAGGCTTCTCATGTTGACTGTTTTAGCACCATTCAAAGTCATATCAACTTTTGAAGAGTACCAGCTACCAAGCTTCTTTGTCAGTAGTATGTTTTGTTAGATCCACTAAAGTAAGTATTTGTGATGAGTGGCACCCCAAGTTTAAACTTCAATTGTCTTTCACTTATACTTTATTTTTTGCCTAAACATTGAAGTGCCTACTTGCAGCAAGTCTGAGCTCGGATTATGTGGTATTCTGATGATGGCAATTGATCTCGAAACAGTCCATTGCAAGACAAGGAAATCAGGTGGGTTTGGGTGGGTTGAGCCAGGGGATTGAATCAAAAACTGGGGTAGGCATGCCCAATACAGCCAGTTGTAATCTGTTTTATTTGGATGGTCTGTTTAAAGCTAGAAAGCTGAAAGTAAAATGTTTTATGTAAGAATGTCCTTTTTATGGTCCATGTTGAGTCATGTTGAAGGCTGGTATAGCTTTATGACCATTGGATTGGTTTTACACCCTCATGGATGGCCCACAATGTATTAATAAGCATTTTACCCGTGCAATGTTCAACTAAAGTTGCAAAAGTTCAAATTTAAACCAAATTTTCAGAGTTTTATATATCCACATGGACAAATCAGGTTGTGCTAAAATTTCCTCCATGAATGATGACCATTTGGACATTTCTATAAAATTTCAGCACTAAGGCTATGTTTGGTAGCTAATAAAAGAAAAGAAAAGAAAAAGAAATACAAAAAACATAATAAAACAAAAAAGAATGATTTTTTATATGTCTACCTCTCTCTTCAAATTCAAAATATTTTGAATTTTTTATTTTACTTTCTTCTCTTCTCTTGGTTGTGTAAGGCCGCGTTTGGTAGTCAAGAGAAGAAAATAAAAGAAAAGAACTTGGTTTAAGAAATTCTCTTTGTGCTTGACATGTCCCGAACCAAGAGAATATTTTGATACTGAAAAAAAAAATCAAAAAGATGTACTCGGTGCACAAGGCTCTCACATGTGCGAGGTCCGGGGGATAAAACTACACAACCTTATCTTGAGAATGTCGAGAGGCTATTTCAACCGCTTGACAACTACGTCGTAACAGTAGCACTCTACCATTGGACCAAGCGCGTCCTTTTTAAGGAAGAGCATATCCGGTGCATGAGGCTCTTGCATGTGCGAGGTCAAGGCCGAAAACTACGCAGCCTTACCCCAAGAATGTCAAGAAATTGTTTCGACCACTTGACCACCAAGTCGTAACATTCGATTCTCACCGTTGACATTGAAACCTCATAAAATAATGATCTAGTAAGTAAAATTATTTTTCTAGAATATTCGGACTGATAGGCTCACAAAATCAACAAGGTTAACAATTTTTAGCCCAAATTACCATGTTTCGAATATATGTCACTTTGAGAGATGATACAACCAAAATTGATCTCTTGGTGGGGAAATAACACGTGTCGCCCCTGAGACACGTGTCCTCCACCAGATAAGGATTCCAAGAATTCAATCACGCTCGATCACTTCGTTTGCATGAGGGGAATATTCCCCACAAGAAGGACGGTCGTATGGGAGAAGGACAGAGGAAAAGACAAAAAAGAAACCCTAGCCCCGAAGAAGGATATAAGGAAGCCGAGAGGAAGGAAGAAGGTAAGCTCTCAGACCCTCACCATTACTCCCTTACTGAAAACTGTGCGGCCGACCCTAACTTGAGCGTCGGAGGACTAACCCCAGACAAAGCTCCGGGCCTCCGCCGTCTGTGCTTATGCAGGACCAACTAGCGGGGTTTTTTGGCAGCAACAAGAGATTCTTACACAAATGAAGTGTGGCTAGTTGCTAAAACTTGTGGCATATTATTCATTATGCACCTCTTTACCCTTAGAAAAAATATATATGTATGTATATATACATACATGAAAGAGTTCAATCATGTTTAGGCTTGACCTTGCTTGGCTAAACATGAGGCATATCCTGGGTATGTATTGTTTGCAATGGATGGCATGGAGGGTTAAATGCAGTCTTGCATCAATCAATTATGGTTCACTTTAACTTAAAATGCCTTGTTGGTCTCACTTGGACCATATTGATTTGGTAAGAGTAATAGCAGATTCTCCCTGAATTCTAGTGACAATGTAACATACAACCCCACAATTTGCCTGCGTGTGGCCCTTCATTTCAGTTTGACAGTTCCACTCGCAGCCTCACTCTTTTCCTGGTGAGTCTCCCCGCATATGGATCATGAGTGATTTTCTCTTGTTTGTCCATTAGCTTGGTGTGGAAAATACCAAAGAAAGAAAAAATGATAAATATATAATGCATTCATGGCTGATTCAAAAAAAAAAGTTCCGAAATCAAAATTAAGGCCACAAATTATAATCTTTTAAATTTGAAGCTGAAATTCAATCTGACCAAATTTAGATTATTCCTTATATCCAATGGTCAGAATTGCTACATTACTTCCACATGGTACTATGGTAGCACAAAATGCATGCATCCATCCACCCACCGATTCTGCACTAAACTTTTTTGCCTTCTATTCTAATTTTTATACACAAGTATATGATGATTTATCAACTTTATCCTTGATTTGAAGTTTGGGCTTCATCGGCAATACGGGGTTTGATGTCCCTGCACCGCATGTATGTCAAAAACTGCTCAGGCAGTTCTTCCAATAGAGCTTGGGCAGTAGAAATCTGTCCACCTGTACATAAGAAAAATCTCATTATAAAGAGGGTTTAAATTAAAAATAAAAAATGCAGCATAATAACTATGTGAATATAGGAGAACCCCATTAAAGTACACGAATCAAACTGTCACCCCCCCCCCCCCCCTTTTCAGTAATCAGCATGATTTCCATTAATGTCCAATGGAGCAATTGAAATGGTAATTCAGTTAAAACTTATCACATCAATCCTTAGATCCCAAATGCTAGCCCCATTAACCTTCTTGAACCATGAGCTGGAGCTAGTTTACCACAGTCCCCTATATATAAGCTATGAAGGCCCTTTACACCAAAATTTGGGCTCGTGTTAGTTAGTATTAAACGAATAAGCATTGGTGATGTAAATATTCTACTATTATACCTTGATGCCATTATCCAGACAGGTTCATTGATCTTTCTATTTAACAATTATTCATCCAATTCACTAGAATTTAAAAGATATCATGCAGAATTGTCTGAGAAATAAACTGACATTGAACTGTTGGTTTTCTTTTTTGGTTCTAATAAATGCGAGATGGGATTTGATCGCCGATTCAAGCATTAACAACCACACCTTATCACCTAAACATGGGCATTAAGCCATCAATTAAGACAAACCAAAAAAGCATAGGTAGAGAAATAAATATTTAGAATACCTACCGTGCACCTCACGCATTGGAACAAACTGTACAATGTCACGTGTGGCTATCCGTCCTGTAGAACTCTCTAACCGTACTCCCTTATCAGCATCAAGGATCTGTCAAAATATAAGAAAATTATATAATTTACATTGATCATATCATTAAATGGTTCAAAATTCCACGACCATCAACCAATGGAACACATGGAAATAAGGCTATAACTTCAACAAGAATGGTATTGGTACCTCCATATCTTTAAAATCGGCACCTCCCACTCCAACTATAAGAATGGACAATGGTAAATCAGATGCCCTTACCAGAGCATCTTTAGTTTCTTGAAGATCAGTAAGAACTCCATCCTGAAAAGGATCATGGACTATTTTATCATCCACATACAAACAAGGGAAGACGAAATATAAATGTAACTAGGAGCTATTTCATTCTTTACCGTAATGATGAGCAAAACAAAGTACTTGCTCTGGTTATAGGAGAGAGACTGGCTTGCAATTTGTGCAGCTTTGTTTATAACTTGTCCAAATAAAGTGGGCCCAGCAAGAACAACATTGCGTAGTGTGTTTGCATAGACAGACATGATTCCTTCAACCCCTTCAACCTGTAAAGTGAATTGTAACAACTGGTTAATCAAAATTTTGTCCACATTCATCCAAACTTGACACTTTCAAAGCTGAGAAGTATGGGGCAGGGTTGAAAAACGCCACTACCACAAATATTTGTGCAGTTAAAAAGAAGCAGCAATTTGCAGAGCTGAGTTATTTAAAAAATAATGTTGGTAGCCATAGCATGACTAGACCAACACAACAACCAAGCACCGTAGAGGTCTACAATCTCTAGCATCTCAACTTCAACAGCTCCAAAAGTAGAATGGGCAAGAAGCAATCATGCATCAAAATGTGACATCTCACCTCGCTATCTCTAGCATTTCCATTTAAATTAAAACAATGAGAGACTACACCATCACTTAGCCGTCCACCAAAACCCCAAGCAGGAAAACGCCGATCAGAATCATAAAATTGGATGACATCTCCAACCTCCCATATAGCCTGTGTTGAAGTCAATTAACAATTAGAAAATTCGATTGCATCCATCATTATTACAACATTGATGCATAGGATTATGAAAAACCGGAATCTACAAAATGAATCTATAGACTATAAAAAAACAAAGCAATTATGTCACAAAGGCAATGGCTCCAGGCTAAAGGAATTGAACTAGCTGAGCAAGAGTATTCCATGAGTCAAGTGAAAAAAAAATTACTGCAAATAATCTATATGAACATATCTATTTGTCAATTTATCAATGTTTATAACTCAAATCTTTCAATTGGAAACCGGCTAGGCAATCTCACCAAGTAGTGGGGTCCCATAGACCTCATTACATAAACACAGATGAAACAAGATCTGATCTCTCACCTGCTGGTAAGCATTTAATCGACCTGCAGGATCAATGTAGTGCAAAGATTCTGGGAGCCGAGGATTTCCATTTGAAGCTAGATAAATAAAAAATATATATATTAAAATCATCAACAGAACAAGTTTACAAACAAGAAGTAACAGAAGGAAAATATGTTGACACCATTTGAAGCTATCTACCTGTGAAGTCAATAGCAACCATAAAATTAAGCTCAAATCCACTAGAAATGTAATCCAGAAAACTGTACATCATTTTTTCAGAAAATCCATCCACAAGTAGTTGGCCCTTCAGAATCTGTAGACAAATAGTTGCAAAACTGGTAAACATGACAAATTCATTTAAGATGGGGTTAACTTTCCAAGTAAGAACAAACAACAACCTTCTCATGGCCATTGCGAAAAGAAGACGGTAAATGAAAGTTCACTCCAGTTTTTTCCTTGTAGAGTTTCTCCAAGTCAGCTACTGATTTTTGAATTTTTCTGATGACATATTAAATAAATAAAAAAGGTTATTTATGTTAGATGTGATGCAAAAAGGAATGCAGAAAATTAGATCAAAATCAATGAGTACAAAGCATTCATCAGTTACCCAATAAGTACATGGTTGCCACTGTCATTGAAATCAAAGCACTCCAAAACCAATGGGTTATCCTATACAGAATTGGCACATTGTAATGGTTAAATTGCAGAACAGAAGACTACTTTCAAATTTTCAACGATACACACCCATATTATTATCTGTTGGAGTGACAAAAACAAGAAGCTTACTTTGCTTCCAAATTGCTGCATAGTCAGCCGTAGAGGCTTCCAAATCGGATTTAAGTTATCATTAACCACTTCTGTCTTGCAAATTGGAATAGCACTGCCACTCTCAACAATTCTAGAAATTCTTAAGAAAGGGTCCTACACAAAAAGAAAGATAATAATGATGATAATGATGACGTCAGTTACAAGAAAAGAATGAGTATAAACCTCTGAATAATGTAAAAAAACTTCAAGGATAGTAGTTCATAAACTTCTTAAAGAAATTATTATAATTATTATTCCAAGGCAAAAGTTTCTCTGGACCGTTAAAACAAGAGGGTATCTCTTACTTATCAGAAAAAAAAAAAGAGGGTATCTCTTGACTGCAAATTTGTGCCACATGGAAGGGTTATGTGGCGAATCTGACTATGTGAGATCCAGAAAATGATCGGGATTGGCCATGGGTAAAATTTCAGACAAGTTCAATCCTACACCCTCCCATGTAGAGGCACATTCCCCATGTATTTTCAGCCATCCATTGCTTCCAATAATTTTCACTTTCCCACTGGATTTTCAAAGCTTTATTTTGCCACTTTGGTCAACTTCGTGACCTTGGGATCGATCTTTCTGTCCACAAAATTTCACCCCCATCCATGCCCTGCATGGATTCCATACTGGATGTGCTGTCCTGGAAAACTGCCCCTTTTTAATAACAAAAATGGTTACAGTGATGATGATGTCGGTGACGATAGTTATAAGAATAAAATGTCTATGAACCTATGAATAATATAAAAGTCTTAAACGGAGTTGGTCATACACTTTTGGAGAAGAAATCCTTGTTATCCAAGTGAGAACAACGGAGTATCATCTCAACAGCTTTCCTTGAAGCGTTTGTTTCCTCTGCATGGACAGTAAGTGTCCCTAATCTTTTCACGCCTCTATGCCCATTTCTGTTATGAAGATTAAGCACCAAACTCCTGCTCTGTTTAGTCACTATCTGCCATTTGGATAAAAAAAATTAATATGTAAAAATGAACATATCCAATAGTTCTAATGCAAGGATGTCAGAGAACCCAAATAATTTGCATTTGTTACTACATAATATGTACATACGTATAATGCTGCACGGGTACAAGTAAAGATGTCAAAACCCCGTGCTGGTACAAGGACTACATGAAGAACTAAAAACAACTTTTAATTACGATACACTTATTGCATACATACATACTTTTATAGTATGAACTAACAATGAGATGAAATCTTCTTTTCTACAGAAACAAAAAATGTTTATAGCTGGCTACTATAAGTGAAATGTTGCAAATCCACTTATTGTCATTGAGGTAAGCAGGCCAATGGGGGATGACTACAAAAACAATTCTGTTCTGTAAGCCCTATTACCTGCTCTAGCCGACCCCATTAAGTTGGGATAAGGCATTGATGTTGTTGTTGTTGTTGTAAGCCCTATTACCTGCTCTGAAGTTCACAACAGTCTTAAGTTCTTTCAAGCACAATATGTCATCATGCATGAACAATTCTACAAAGTGAACTATGTGCAGTATCATTCATGAATTTCGATAGTCAAACCATAAGAATATGCAGCAGTTTACCTCTGATAGAACACAACTTGCTTCTCCAAGGAATTCTTGCTCATTCAACCTCAGCATCTGCAGGAAAGCAAAATGAAATAAGTTCATACTTCACCCTCTGAAACATTAGTAGTATATTGCCAAGGATAAAATATTGACTTTAACTAGATAAAATAATATCAATAGTTATAACTACAACACAATGGTTTTTAAACAGAACCGCTCTTTGTGGTCGATATGTGTAATTTTCATACGCTACTTGTTTTCAGAAGACAATCAAGTGGATGTAGTAGCTTACATGATTAAATCCCATATTTATTAATTCCATGAGATATTTTAGTTCGAAGGAAAAATGAAAATGTGTTCTCTTCCCAAAAAAAAAAATCTTTTTTTTCAGTCAGACGGGGATGAGTGCATGTATGTGTGAGAGAGAGATTTCATTTGAAATCCAGATATGCTTTAATTTGCAAAATCTTGCAACCACAACTCATATAAATATTTCTTACTCCTATCTCATGTTTCAATTATTAAAGTTAATGCCTGACAGCAAAGGAATTTCCATCAATCAATTTCAAACAAACAGGTCTAAAGTTTGCCATAGACAGTGGATACTCTCAGCTTAACAAATTTCAATTCCCTGCAGCCTCAAATAAAATAGTATATCAAAACCGGAACACAAGATACCTTCACGGGTAAATTGTGATATTTGGTGTCAACATCATACACATGAAACCTGAAACATGAGATGCACACATAAAAAATGGGAAAATAGAGTAAAAGGATGAAGTATTGGATAAATTGGAACACGAAAACCATGTGAATGAATATATACAAATAATAAGCAATTTCAAGGATGACGAGAAATTTACACTAAGAGTTGAACAGTCTCAAACTGATAAGCAATATGGACTTTTTCGATCCAAACAGGGTCAAGTGTGTTCATAATTACTTCCGTACGACCAATTTCCTCAAGTGTTCCATCCCTTTTCTTTGCGTACACTATGGCAATAGGGTCACTCTGTGAAGGGGTGGGGAGAGAGAGAGAGAGAGGGCAGTGGAGGATTTATCAATAAGAACTGGAAGACAATCAAGCAACTTGTCTAAACATGTGCACTTTAGTAGTCACAGGCTGAAAGAGGACTAAAGAAACATGAAATATACTTCAAAGATGTAACTGGCACAATTCAATTGGACTAAATTATATAAATATGCGGACAAAAAGGAATATGGCAATAAGATGAGACATTAGCTATTGAAGCTTGCAGGACTAACACTTGAGTATGAAGTTATGAACAATGTGTATCATCCTGAAGATAAGAAATATAAACTTGGATTATGTATCTGAGAATTGTTATTGTGAAAATCTTTCTAAGTACAGTTTGGATCTTCGGTTGAACAATGAATCCAAGGTCCAGACCCTTTTGCAAGCATCAGACTACACCATGCAGTTCTTATTATTATCATCATCATTATCCTATCAAACCTTTTTATTTGAGATGAAAATATGTTTCAACTTGCAATAAAGTTTCCCTCCTCAACAACGACACATTGGAGGTCAATAAAAGGTTTTTGGTGCCGCTGAATTGGATTCAACAGGGTTATTAGTGGGGAATCACCTCCTAAGATTTTAGATTGATTGGGTTTTCATCAAGTTCTCTCAGCCGCAAGATCACTGGTTTACTGTTCTTATCGTGGGAGGAAAAAGATTCCTATACTACTCAAAAGCCCCTGATTATAGAACATCAATTCTATTTTGTCCCTACTTCATTTTAAATCCACAAAGCCTCTTTTTCAAATTCCTTTTACAGTTTGGTCCTTCCATTGACTCTACTCTTAAGATGCTGAACTGTTCCAGAAATTAAGAAATTGCCACTCGTTTTCCTATTTGAGAATTTCATCACTTTAGTGGACCCATAGCAACCCAACAGCTGGGTTTTGGAACCTGACCCAGCGTTGCACAATAACGAGGAACTGGTCAGCAATCACCCTTCGCATCAGAGAGGGATGCCCATGGAAGTTAGTTTATTTCATTAGAAAGGACCACTCCTCTGAAAATCTCATTCAAGTGGGTGTTTAGGTCAGTGAAATCTCCGGCTGATGATCAAGCTAAGCTTGGTGACAAAAGGGTTTTATGCCTATTAAAGATAGTGTCAAAACCATTAAATAGACACAATGATCTACAAGGGAAGGCAATCTTGGCTGTATTGTATTTTTATCTGTATTTCCAATCCTCATTTTTTCAATTAATTTATTGCTATTCGTAAAAAAATTGCACAAGATATACTTAAACCTTCAGTAAAGACAAGAAATGCTAGCTATACAATTTTCCCAATCCCAGGAGAGAGAGCAAATTAAATAACAACTGCATTCAGCAAATAGAATGATGAACCAATAATAGAGAAACACAATACAGTACCAAAACTATCATTCATCCAATGGTCACAATACATTAACAAAACTACCATTCCTCCAATGGTACAGGGACATTGCAACAATTGATAAAAAGTAGCAGCTAAGGAGTTTCTCTTAATTAAAAGTTAAAGCAAAAATTTCTTTGTCAGGAAGGTTTACCTTTGAAAAGATGTCCCGATCAAGTAAGTTTGCAGCAGATAATGATAACTGCAGTCAATGTTTGAAACTGAGTCCATTGTTGCACAGTAATCAACAAGGCAAAACCAAATGCATGGGAAATGGAATCAAAGAGGGTAAAAGGGAAAAAAAAATTAATAGAATGTACAGAAAGATACAGTGATACACAAAATCAATAGTAAACTAAATCGATACCCAGATCCACCAATATAAATCTGTTTTTTGGGTGCAAGATTACCTATGGAAGGGGGAAAAACAAAAGCATGCTTCCACTTAAGACAAACCATAGCTCCAGCATCCTAAAATTGGATGGTCCCAGTCATTGGCTGTTAGACTATAGAAGTGGTACAAAATCTAGTAAATATGCCAGATTGATGATTAGGATCATACTATCAGTGTCTTGTATGGTTGCACAATAATGTAATCTCCTTGTATGCAGCTCTACGACCACCCAACAGTCCGTTCTACAAAAATTGGAAGCCAGATAACTACCCTGCATGGCAATACTTTGTCTCCTATTTGAAAAGCTGCGTGTTTATGTGCTTGAGGGGATTCTTATTCTTTTGGATGATGAGATATGCTAACTCTCCTGCCAATGAGTTAGGTTTGGGGTGGATAGGCTATTTTTTGGTCCATTATCCATTGTTTAGTCCCCTCCATTGACCATAGGCTTTGGTATTTAGTTACCGTTGTATCCTATGTTTTATACTTCAACAATAAAATCACTTGCTGATATATAGAAGGGGATAAAATTTACTGCTATGGACTCTAAAACAAGAATTTCACATCTTTGGTACAAATGTTCATCCAGATGAGAAAAGGAAAGTTTTGATATTGTTGCCATTTAATTGGCGTCAAGCATGCACCAAACTAGACAAGGACTCAAGGGGCCGGACTAATCTCCAAAGACGAATGTTGGAGATACAATTTATTTGTTATGCAAGCATGGAAGGTCAAGCTGAACCTGTGCAGACTAAACTGGTCAGAACAGAGAAGGACAAAGAATGATTCTTTTCCCAAGAGTCAATACAAAAATGGGGAAAAGTATGATATTCTCTTGGGACCCATTTTCACAATTGAATTAATTAATTCAAATTTCTGGAAAGATGAATAAACTAGCCCATATAAAAGTGACGCTATAAAATATTCCGAAATAAACTATACTAACAGAAAAAATATTGCAGTTATCACAAACTTAATACCAATCTACAGAAATGCTCGAATTGGAATGTTAAAAGGACTTATTGACGGAGTTAACCATTTGGATAATATGTCCAAATCCATTCCTCCTTGACCGAAAAGAGCAATTCCTAGGAATCCAATGAATAAAGTAATAGGACCAAACATCTGCCCCTTATTGTGGGAGGAGAGAGACGAAGACTGAGGCAGGCACTAGCATATGCTACGCAGCCAAACAGGAAACTCAATCTCTCAACATTTGCCAAAATTAGTTAGCTATCATGATGGACAAAGGAAGATTCTTTTGTTCAGATAAGCCTACTCTGCCTTACTTCTAGAGATGAGATGGTTAGTGCAAAAAGAACCATAAGAGTACAATTCTATAGAATTGTCATCCTCTAAACATCAAGAAAAGATGCCCAACATAAGTGAGATAGGTCACGCATTGAAAGTGACCCGACAATTAAACAGAATAAAATGCAGTCAAATCCTCTTCCCGATTTCTTGGAAGAAACCGATGTTTCGAGAATTGGTGCGAAGATCCACCAAGATATCAGCGGCATCCTTCACATGTTCTTTTATTGAAATGGTTTTCCCAGGAGCTCTCCACTCCATGATATCCTCCAGCACCATGGGAGGAATCGGATCGGGCTGCACCCCCTCCTCCCAGCATAAGAAGATAAAGTGGACAGAAACATGAATAATCCCCTCTAGTTTTAACATAAACGTTGGAAAAGGGAGGCAACATGTGCAAACAAGTATATGGAATCATAACTTCTCCTATTACTTCTCCCCTCCACTTTACATTTACTACTATTCAAACTACAGTGGACGGTTAACCAGAACCACAAAACATTGTTCATGGAGAAAACACAGCCACAAGATTTCAAACAACATGAAAACAATATCAAAATTATTGTACGGATGAACTGACTAAAGTGTGTGAGCATGAAAATTCAACTTTTATGTAAAACTAAAGATCAAAAGCTACTTTAATTAGCGCAATCGCTGGAGTGACATCCAGTACAAGATTCCTGTCGACAGAACAAAAAAGATTAGATGGTAATTGTGTGGTAACGTTCGTTTCAATTGGTCAAACGGGCCACTGGGGAAAGGGTAGAGACACTGTAACTTTGTTTTCTTCGTTGGTAAAAGATTCGAACAAATGGTATAACTTTGTTTTCTTCGTTGGGTAAAAGATTCGAACAAATGGTATACATTTTCCCATGTATTATATATATACATATACCTCCAGTTGGGTGAAAAGAAGATGGAGACCGCGAGTCCTGAAGAAGAAGTCAACAGCATCATTGGGTCCAGTAACTCCTCCGTCGCTCCTGGGGATGGGACTCTGCTGTAGCCCTCCTATTGCCTGTTGTCCTCCCTTCCTGTCTGAGAAACACCCACCCATACCCCTCTCTCTCTCTCTCTCTGAGTCTGTGAACAAGAAGGGCTTCCTGAAAATCAATCTCTTTCTTTCTCTGTGAGTGTGAACAAGAAGGGATTCCTGAACATCAATTTCTTGCAACTGATACGAGTTTTCAAGAATAAGGGTCGACCTCGTATTTAACTCTCAAACCCGGGTAGAGTTTCCAAATCAATAGCCAATAGTAATGAAACTTTCCAAATAAAGGATCAAGAAAATCAAGAAAAATTAATTTCGCTTCCGGAACTTCTAATCTTGGCCTTGGGAACCCAACAACGGTGAATCTTTCCAAATAAAGGAAGCCAATATTTCGCTTCCGGGAGCTTCTGATCTTGATCTTGGTTTTCTGGGTATCTGGTTTTCAACTTTTCCCCTCCATTCACATTTTAAAAGAGACGGTTCAGTTTGAAAAAAAAAAAAGACAATAAACGTAGACCCTACTGGTTACTGGTAGCATCGAACACGCTATAGACTTCAAACAAAACCTGTTTTGAATGGGTAGTGGAAATAATCATCAAAATGAAGAACCATTGAATCTCTTTTCCTGTGTAGCTTGTTCCAAACGTTCAATTTTTCTTCCCTCGAACCCATCAGAATTCAGAACAGCCGTGCGCGCCAGAGACGATCGATCAATTTGGAAGCTCTCTCAAGTGGGAGATCGCCGGCTGGAGAGGAGTGGGAGATCAATCTAAAAATTTGGAAGCTCTCTCAAGTGGAAGATCGCCGGCTGGAGAGGGGTGGGGATCAATCTAAAGTTGGAAGCCATTGGGTAAACCTCCTTAGTGGGTGGGAGCATCCGGAAGCCATTCACATTCGGAAGTTGGAACCAGAAGGTACCTGTTCGTGTTTTGATGCAGGAAAAGCCTAAGAACATGATGCAGTTATAAAACTTTAGCCCCCGTTTGCTTGGACGACAGTATTGGGTGCACGATTTGAGAGCTCGGTACCGAAAATGGGATCGATCGAGGTTGAAATCATCTGCAATTCCGATCTCGTACAATTCCATGCAATACCACCTCCAGGTGGTGACACGTGTATTGATACCAATACAATGGTCCAGATCTGGTACAACTAATAAAACATTAAATCAGTGAAGAGGCATTTAAATCAAATCTGGATCATTGCATTGGTATCAATACACGTGTCACCCACTGAAGGTGGTATTGCACGGAATTGTACGAGATCCGAATTGCAGACGATTTTTTTCCGATCGATAAGGGTCTGGATCGGCCAGATCAGATGGGTACCGAAAATGGGCTTACTAGGTCACACTTAATAGTACGAGGGTGAAAGGTAGGAGGTGATCTTTCTTGTATTTAGGCTGGATCCAATAGCCACCCTTCCATTGAGCTAGAATCTCATTGTTAGAATGGTCTATGATCTTAAAAAAAAACTACAAAATCTAATATCTAGAGAAGACATCAGAGGCTGAAGCACTTTCCTAGGAGGGTTCCTATTAAGGATTTTAACTCGGAAGCATTAGTCGAATTGATCTATATTGATTCCAATCTGATCTAGAATTGTTTCTAAAAATCAAATTAGCCTCTCAACCTGAAAGTTTATTCCTAAGACCCTAGAATCGATTGCTCTGGAATTTTCAAAATTAGCAATAATCATGGCCGAAATCGGTTAAATTGGATCGATCTCATTTTTTAAACTATGGTCCCCATAATTAGGTAGATAATTATTCATGGGACTATTCAAGTGATTAGACATGCACCATCCAAGTAACTCTTACTTGGACATCTATGAATGTCTTTAAAAAATAAAAGATCAAGTGCCTTGACAAAAGCATTGAGTGTTGGATCCGAATCCTCTCCAATCCTTATAATGTGCATCCAACAGCTGAGAAGACTTACACGTACCACAAGGCCTTCCTAGCCATCCGGCACTCAATAGAGGGGTTAGAGGGTTGGAAAGGATCCGGACACTTGAGTGCCTTGTTGGATCCGTGATCACTTTTTTTTTTTTTTTTTTATACGAACGGAATCATCTTGGATCTCTCAAAACAGGTCCAATGAGCTAGAAATCCCTTACTTGTGTGGTTTGGAAGTAGGGGAGACATTTGGGCCTGATGCCTATCTCTATTGTTAGCCTTCCTAACCAACATTTCTCTAATTGTGCGCGACTCGAAGAGCATAGTGACCCCTGACATTTAATGATGGAATGTGCAATATTCTCTTGTCGAGACAATCTTACCGCTACTGTCCCTCACATGGTAAAAACAGGAGACAAAGTGTCACGGAGAGATGAGAGTGAGAGGATGTGGTAAAGCAGAGTGATGATTGTCTGCCGCAGGTGCGGCGTGCATCGGACAGCCAAGAATGAATCTATTTGGTCAAAAATAGAAGCAGGGGTTGCAACACATGCTTCGTCACCAAAGGCAGTGACCGCTGCGATCTCTCCAGTTCCGGTGAGCTCTTCACCATCACCTTCACCCACATTGACTCCACCGGTTGCTGCGCCGACGACTGCTCCCGCGTTGACTCCGGCAGTTCCCCCAGCAGCACCTGTGTCGGCACCACCTGCGGAGGTACCTGCACCCATACCGGCGCCAAGAAAGAAAAAGACGAAGAAGAAAATGAAGCACCACGCACCGGCTCCGTCTCCCCTGCCTGTGAGCCCTCCTACGCAGCCCATCGAGGCCTCTGGGCCAAGCACTGACATTTCACCAGGACCAGTTGCCGACCTGGATTCGGTACGTGTTCCTCCCACGCTTTACACTTGCATTTTCTCGCATCCTCACCACACGCGTAGCGTAGTATCACACGCTGGGTTTTTCATCGATAGATCGACACCTAGGGTAGGGTCCCTTTGGTGCCATCGTGTACGGTGAAAGATTTGGACCACGACAATAACTCAAAGCAATGGTGACTGTTTTAGTGAAAAGGGTATAACAGTTATTTTACCTCTTGACTAAATTGTGACTGACAGTATAGGATCTGAGAATAATTTGGTGAAACAGAGGAGGTGATCTTATCATTATGCATTCGGTGAGACACAGGTTGGAGTAGTTGGGGGTGCATAGAAGGTTGATCTGTTTTTACATAAAATTAGGTATGGATTTGCAAAACTACTCACCCAAAGTTTTACTTAACAAAGTTACAAAAATATCCAAAATAGTGATTCTTCATCTTGCACATATAATTAGAATATTTGTTATAAGTGAAACTTTGAGTGGGTATTTTTGTAAACCCAAACTCAATTTTGAGTATTTTTTTCTTAAACTTTAAGTAAGTGATTTTTTATAAGAAAAACTTAATTTTAGGTATTTTTGTTAACTAAAACTTTTGATGAAAAATTTTATAAAGAAAAATTCAAAAATAAATACGAAAGAAATCATGATCACTTTTTTGTTTTATACGAAATGAATCATCGTGGATCTCTCAAAACAGGTCCAATGAGCTAGAAACCCCTTGTTTGTGTGATTTGGAAGTTGGGGACTCATTTGGGCCTGCCTTTCTCTATTGGTAGCCTACCTAACCAACATTTCTCTAATTGTGCTCGACTTTAAGAGACATTTATGATGGATTGTGCAATATTCTCTTGTAGAGACAATCTTACCCCTATTATCCCTCACATCACGGAGAAAAGAGAGTGATTGATTGTGTGTGGATGTTTTCCCTAAATGTCAAAATAAGATTTAAAAAGTAAAAAGCTATTCACACCATTGGTGTATTCATTACTATGGCACTCTCATTCCTCCCCAACATTTGGGCCCCTCCCATGCTCCCACTGGTTGGGAAGTTTTGTGAGCAAAGAAAAGGCGAATTTCATCATTCCCAATATAATTTCAAATTTGAAAGAAAATTCTCCACTTTACTTTTCTTTTCATCGACAAATAAACAGCCAAAAAATAGAATATTAATTGTTGTAAAGTAATAATAATGAGGAAAATGACATGAATGGTAGCAGGTTACCGTGAAATCAGAAATACTAGCGCTTGTTGACCGTTAGATGAAATATAAGCAACTTCATCCATTAATACTCATTGTCTAACATAACCTCCCCGCCACTGGCGCTCCACAATCTCTCTTCTTCTACGTCTCCGCATCTATCTCCATCTATCTGCTCCGGCACCGGCTCCGGCTCCGGCTCCGGCTCCGGCTCCTTCCCTTCGTCGTCTTCTTCGTAAAATCACCCCAAGCCATCTTCGCGTCTCCATCTCCCTCTCCCGCTCCCACGCTCCCACCCCTAATCCATCGTTCACCCGAACCCTCTCCCCTCCCAATTCGCTGAGCAGCAGATTACCGACCAGCGACCTTCACAAATGGATTAGGGGTGGGAGCAGGAGAGACCTGATCATGCGCTGAGCCATCTCCTAGAGGAGGGAGAAGGAGCAGTAGAAGATGTTGCCAGTGGCAAAGAAGAGACAGACGACCAAGATTGCAGTAACGGAACAGGTGAAGCGGAAGATGAAGCGAGAAGCTCCGACGGGAAGGGCTGGAGAGAGATTCGACAGCTGAACAGAGGGGATCGAAGTAGAGGATGAAAAAGACGGCGAGAAATGAAAATAGAAGAGCATGGATTAGGAGGAAAATCACAGTTTGCCATTCGTCCAAGCCGTAGATCGAGTAGATCTGTATCCAATCTCTCTCAATTTTTCCCATATTTAGATAAAACACCGTCCCCAATTGGGCACAAAACCTTCTGAAGAAATTCAAATTAGTAGATTGGAATGAGAAATTTTCAGACGGGGAGGAACTCGGAAAAGTTGATTCAGATATAGCACCGTCCCCAATTGGGCTCAAAACCTTCTGAAGAAATTCAAATTAGTATATAGGTATGAGAAATTTTCAGACTGGGAGGAACTCAGATCGATGCACCTTATTAATAGTAATGGAAAGTGAACAATTTCCTCTGAGAAGGGAAGGTTTGTTTTAGCTAGTATCAACTCAGATCCATGAGCAACAATGAACACTGTTTTCTATGCGACCTCACTTGATGCAGAGATCTTTGGAATTTAGAAAGGGAAGAACTCACGAAAGCAGAGACAATACTTTCTCAACGATGAAACTTCATGTCCATTTCAGGTTTTTGAATCAACCAAAAAGTGGTTGTGGTCTAGTGGAGAAAGAATTAGAAAACATGAAATAGAAATCAAAGAAGTGTCAGCGTAATTGGATGATATTGAAATGCTTAAGACAGTAAAATCGCTTTGGCACGTCTTTTTCGCAGTCTTCCTTGAAACGCATAGGACATCTTCCGAAGCTCTCCTGTCAAAATCTCTCCATTAAAGTAAGAAAATGCCTGACAAAGCTCCTCCTCCTGGGTTGAAATCGTCTGCAATTCTGATCTCATATAATTTCATGCAATACCACCTTCAGACGGTGACACGTGTATTGATACTAATACAGTGGTCCAGATCTGGTACAACTAATAAAACATTAAATCAGTGAAGAGGCATTTAAATCAGATTTGGACCATTGCATTGGTATCAATACACTGTCACCCCTGAATGTGGTATTTCACGGAATTGTACGAGATCGGAATTACAGACGATTTTTTTCCCCTCCTCCTCCCTCTACTCATTCATTCAAACTTCTGTTGAAGTGCCCCTCTGGTCTCTCCCCCTCACCGATTCTCAGCTCTATCTACACTCCTTCCCCTCACATTCTCCAGCATAGTTGTAGCGCTGGGAGAGAGAAAAGGTGTAGCACTGGTGGAGTGAGAGTTTGGATTTGTTACCTTTATCCAATGGTTATATTTAAGATGAACAAATCTTATGGCTAATATCCCGTTAGCATTCCTAATTCCAATGTAACGACCAAAACTTATTTGAAACTCTATCCAAATAATCACTTCAAAGCCTTCACAAGAGTCTTGAAACTACAAACTTAATTGTGTTGCAACCCTTATTTGTCAGTGATGGATGTGGGTTGAGTTACATCACTTGACATTGTCCTAAAGACCATAGATGCCTCTAATGGTGCAACTAGACATGTGCGAATTAGCATCAAAGCAACCTTTGGTTTCTATAAATAGTAGTGCGCTCTCCTATTACATCTTTTTGAGTTTTACCAAATTGTGCTCAAAATCAAAGAAGACTTTTAAAGAAAAATTGGCAAAACAGAGAAAAACAAACGTCTGTTCACAAGATGAGAGAGAGAGAGAGGGAGAATAATACTTAGTGTTAAGGATATCTATCAACCATTTATGGAGGAGAAATGCCCTTTGGAAACACCTATCCAAAAGGCCTACAAAAAAGTCCCTTAAAGAAAAGGGATACAAAAAAAACTAGTTATTGCCAACATCCAATGCAATCTGAATGGCATGCAACACAAGATTGCGTCAATGATGCTACTCTAACATCGGTAAAACCTCATTCAACGCAAATTGCATTGCTTATCGGTAAGGTTCTTGACAAACCTGAAATCAATCACTAAAAAAAAAAAAAAAAAAACCAAAACCAAAACCAAAACCAAAACCACATATTAATACCTAGCCATGATTCAACCCAAGCTCAGCTTGAAATGCACATTTAAAAATAAACCCCTAAATATATGTTTAGCTGGATCCCAAAAAGATGCGTAAAAAAGAAGACACGTGACAAAGAATAAAGGGAGGGAAAAGTGTTTGTCTCATAATGATAATTTGAGTTGAGAGAGACGAGAAAAAGTGAGAACGAGGTCAAGTCTTCTCAAGTATGCCAGTCACTCCAATTACATCAAATGGTTGGTAGACACTTGGGGTGCGTGCCCCAATGCTGTCAGTTGTCTGATGCACACTGAGAGGATTGGAATGCTAAAGAGGAACCAGTCCGAAAAAGTGAGTAAAAGAAAATTCCTCATCATGCTTTCCATGTTTTTTTCTTTCTCCATTGCACTTTGAAGCAAACATCTTCATTGAATTGTTTTGGAATTGTGTTTCCTTTTTTTCTGAAAAACAATTAAGTGCACGGTCAACAATTTGAATTTTTTGGAACAACATTCCTTCCTAGTCTCCCTTGACCTAGCACACAACTGAATGGAGCATAAGAAACGTTGCCTACCATTGGTAGCTCCCAAGTTCAAAGGTTGGGGTGGGGATGTTTCAAACCTGCAAGTTCCAAGAGGACTATTTTTTTTTTCCTGCTTTTATCATTTTCCTTCCCAGTCTTCTTCTTGGGTCCAAACTTCAAATTGCAAATTCCATTTTGGATTCCTTTGTTGTAGCTTCAATGCAAATGCTATATATACTTGCCCCCCAAGTCTTTTTTTAATAGAGTCAAATATTATAGATAAATAGACTCTAAGGAGCCTCTATTCATATGAGAGAGCCCACAATAGTATCAATTCAAAGATCATATATAGTTGTGCATAGACATTCATGGGATGCTTGCTTATAGATAGGAGAGTATTTGGTTGAATTAGGATTTAAAATCGACATGTGGCTAATTTAGATTATGTACTATCCATCTTTTTTTTTTTTTGGTAAAAAAATAAAATAAAATAAAATGGATAGTACATAATGGTACTTTTTGAATAATTCACTTCTTGCTTGAGGATGACACTTTTCTGTTTTGGAAATAAATGATATCCTTACCATGGGCCTCTTTCTTTCTTATTTGAAAAGACATATCTGCCCTTTATTTTATTTTATTTTATTTTTTATTAAAAGAGAGAATAAGTGGACAAAAAAATCACATTTTTTTTTTAATATTTTTGTTTTGTGGGTAAAGAGATATTGGAATAAATGGTACACATTTATATCTAACCTCTAGTTGGGCGAAGAGGCCGTGGAGACCTTGAGACCGGAAGAAGAAGTCAACAGCATCATTTGGTCCAGCAGCTCCTTCATTGCTAATGGCGATGGGACTTTGCTGTATCCCTCCTATCGCTTGTTGTCCTCCCTTTATGTCTGAGAAGCACCCACCCATTCCCTCTCTCTCTCTCTCTCTCTCTCTCTCTCAGTCGCTGAAGAAGAAGAAGCCTTCCAGAAAATCAAATTCCTGCAACTGATAACTGAGTTTTAAAACGTTGAGGGTCCTTTTGAATTGAAGTACCAAATCAAATAAAAGGAATGATTCTATTCAAATAAAAGAAGCGAGATATATATAATGTCAATTCCTTACAGATCAATAGCTCCACTTTATTGAATATTTCCTGAAAACAACTGAAACAATCAACTAAAGCCAGCGGCAGCCAAGAACAGAATTGTTGTATCAATTGAGGATTTGGTTTCCCCTCAATTTCCCAAATTTAAAAGACCCGCTTCATCTATTTAAATATCAACATAGACGACTAACTTCTGGTTGACTAATGAAATGATTCAATGGATTTAAATATCAACATAAAGACTGGATATTCCTTATACATTATGTATTCACAAAACTAGTGTAGGTTTAGAAGTTCGTGGTTTTTTTATAGGATTTCTACCCTTACCAAAAAAACAAAAGGTTTATAGGATTTCTACCTTTCATGTGGGGTAGGGACTTAGGAGTGTCAATTCTAAGTCCGCATCGGTAGGCTCGATCGAGCCCGATACATTTACGGTTCAACTTGGATTGTCTCATTTAATAAACATGTCTGGCTTGAGCCCGACACGTTTATTAAACAGGCATTCATAGTGCAGGTACTTAGCCCATTGGACGCCCGTCGAACCGACATGTTTATAGGCCTGGCTTGAATCGATTCGTTGTAGCCCGACCTATTTAATATTATATAAAATTCTTATTTTACTACTACTGATAAGAAACTGATTAAACTTTCTTACCCTTTGCTTTGTAATAAGATTTGATTTAATTAACCTTTGTTTTGTAAATTGTAATGGTCATAATATCTTTTTTTTTTTTTTTTAAAGAACAACCATACTCTCATATCACTTTTCTTCTTTATTAAAGATTCGCATCACATATTTATTGGCCTTCAATCTACTTAAAAAATTAATTTTAGGGTAGGCACATTTAAATTCCGTTTTGAACCCGTTTAGATTTAAATATGTCCATAGCCTGGTTAAGGCCTGATTAAAGCCCGACATCGACCGGCCTGATTATAAACCGTACTATGCCCCCCAAACCTAGGCCTATTTACTTAAACGGGCGTTTACGATGTAAGGTATCCAAGTGGTCAAGCCCGACTAGGCCCGACTGAGACAGACCCAGCCCGATCGATTAACACCCCTAGGGTGATCATTTTGTCGTCCCAAACCCCTCTGCAACCAACCCCGACCCCCTTTGCCAACTCTGTCATGGAAGGTGGAGAGAATGATGATAAAAAAAAAAAATGGTTGAGAACTGCAGTGGTGTAACAGATTCACTGGTGTTTTTAAGGTTGGGAAGTTCCAGCAACAGACGGTTCACAAGTGGGAGCAAATCTTGATTCAAAACTAGATATATCCTCTGTTTTTTAGTATCTTCTGTTCCAGATTCTGTAGGAAAAAGAAAACCAGAGGAATCATAAAATTTATTGAGTTACCACCAAGCATCAATTGGAGCCTTCGACAAATTAACCAGTAGAATTCTTAGAACAATTCCTAAGAGTTCAGAAGTGGTGGAGGGGTGGGGTGGTGGTTGCAGAAAGGGGGGAGGAGCAGAACAGTCTGGGACAGGGGTTGCGGGGAGGAAGGTGGTGCTTTAGTTGGTAGAGGGACGTCGTAGATGACTTGGGTGGCGGCGGAGGAAGGTTGAGAGTGAGAAGAAAAAGAAAAATAAATACAAATAAAAATAAGAGGCGTGCTTGGTCTAACGGTAAAGTACAATATTGTGACCTGATAAGTGGTCATAATAATCTCTCAACATGATAAAAAAAAATTGAAACATTGATAACAAATGGGTATGTCATTTTTGAATGATAGGTGGCAAGGAAAGGGCTTTTCATTGTTTTGTATTAGTATTGGTTCTCAAATTTTTTCTGGTAGAGAGCATTAGTTTTTTTAAAGTTTAAATAACCTTCTTATCTTTTGAAATAAGGTTTTATGAGCAAACAACATAGAGGAGTACGCCAATGAGATGCCACAAAATGGTATCAGATACTAAGGTACAATAAAATTATTCCATGTGATGTGATGAGAGATATAGGCACAAGGATGCTAAACATGTACCTTGGCCTAATGGCTTAGAACCTTTTTTCTTCTTTTTCAGTGGAATCTTCAACAATAATGTTTCATGTAATTACCATGAACTTTTCTTGAGAGGTCTTGACCAGATACCAAATGGTGGAATCTTAAATAACATTTTTCATGCTTTCTTTAAAAGTGGAATAGTGAGAAACATGATGGAAATACAAAAAAGAAAGAGAAAAAGGTTCCATTATTAATGTAATGGAAATGAAAAGGAAGGGAAAAAGGTTCCTCTAATATTATTATGGAAAATATTGTTATCTTGCCCTCGTATAAATTTGAATTTATATCATTTTCTATGTTTATCTAGCATAATAAACAATTGAGTCTACACACACACTCTATCGTTTATTCTGGCCTACATCTTAAATGGATAATATTATTTTTAAATTTTTTTTACTGTAGTGCGCCAATCCCTTCTTGCATTGCCCTTCTAAGAAACCCTCCCCTAATGTTATTTATTTAATTTGTGGAGGATTTTAAAAATAAAAAAAAAAA
>NC_056565.1:12856291-12887035 GCF_013358625.1 Macadamia integrifolia
TCCCTTTTTTTTTTTTTTTTCCTTTACTTTTGCCATTTTTTAAAAATTTTTATGTGTTATGAAGCAAATATCTTCATTGATTTGTTTTTTAATTTGGATCGAGTTTTCCTAAGGTAATAGATTCCAATAACAACGTGGGAAAAAAATCGTCTGCAATTCTGATCTCGTACAATTCCGTGAAATACCACCTTCAAGGGGTGACACGTGTATTGATACCAATACAATGGTCTAGATCTGATTTAAATGCCTCTTCACTGATTTAAGGTTTTATTAGTTGTACCAGATCTGATCCATTGTATTGGTATCAATACACGTGTCAGCCCCTGAAGGTGGTATTTCACGGAATTGTACTATATCATAATTGTAGACGATTTCAACCCCGTAAAATAGGGGTGAAAGAGGTGGGAAGTGATGGGGTTCACATCTAGATGGTCCCATCAACCACTAATGAAGGAAAACTTTGTCTTTAAACCTTTGTTTCCTTTGCATAGAAGAACAATCAATTGCGTGATGATTGCTTTTTAAGAACAGTAATATATACTCCCTTTCTACTTTTCTAATGAAAGCAAACGAAAGCAACTGAATGGAGCATTAGAAAAGTTGCCCACCACTACAATCTCCCTTAGGTGGAAGGATGGGAATAAGGGGCTTCTCAAACTTGCAAATTCCTAGTTGACTCTAACTCCTGGTCTTCTTTTTCCCCTTATCTTTGATAAGTCTTCGTAAAATGTTATTGCTAATAAGTAATAACACTTCCATCTCACAATTTCTCTTATATTTGTAAAGAGATTAGCATTGTTACTGAATCTCTAATTAGGAAGGCTTTGTCGTTATCGTGTTTAACAATTTGATCTAATTTCACTTCTTGGTTCTTTGAGTTCTATTATGACTAAAAGAAAAGTTCTCCCTCCCTTCAATAATATGGGCTTTCCATTCATAAATTGATATGACGTCTATCATTGTTCTTTCTCCCCATTTGATGCATATAATATTAACGTATGCAAATTACGTACCCATGCTTACGTGACCATCCCTCTTCCTCCTTTTAATTTTTCTTAGGGTTCAATCTAGTCTTCATTCCCAATCCCCACTCTTCCTCTTGCTCAAACTTCAAAATGCAAGTTCTGAGTAGACCCTGATTCCACATTCTTTTTGTTTGTTTCACAAAGACTTCATTAAGTCTATTTCTTTTGTCCCTCAAAAGCTAGTGCAAACGCCATGTACTTTCCTCCCAGCGCATTTTCTTTTATTTAGAGAACAGATAATTTTTATCCACTAACTTATGATCTCATACATGTGACATCACATTAGATGACCATATAATATCGATGATAACAATAGTAATAATATAATTAAAAAAATTTAGAATGATTCAAATATTTATTATGTGGCAAATTGAATAGACCCAACATTTGTCGACACATAGACTTTTTTTTTTTTGTTTACTCTTTTGCAAAGACTTCATTAATTTTTAGCTTCAAAACAAATGCCATGTATTTTCCTTCCAATATCTTTTTTTTTTTATTAGAGAATAAATAATTTTTATTCACTAATTATGATTCCATCCATGACACATCACAAAAGACAGGCCATATAATAATAATGATAAAAATGTCAATAGTATAGTCAAAGCTTTTCTAGAAGAGGACATGCGACAAATTGCATAAGATTCAAAAAAATTATTTTTTTAAGTAGAAGACTCAAATTTTGTAGACAGGTAGATTTCAAGGGCATCTACTCAGATATAAAATTTAAGCACAAATAAAGTTTTCTAAGTGACAAAATAGAGATTTGAAAATTTATAACTATCGGAGATCGCACAATAGTTATCGAAGTACCATAGGTGTGTATGAACATTCATGGGGATGCAGGTCGATAGATATAAGGGTATTTGATTGAATTAAAAATTTAACACGTAGCTTATTGAAGCTACATGATATCAATTCAACAACCATTTTATCACATCAACATTCCATATTACACAAGAGGATGAGCAGCTTTGATATACTTATCAAAGTGGGTCACTCAATATTTTTTTCTCTAACAATAATAGAAACCATAGATTCTTATTTAAGTTTGATTAGGGGGTGTTTGGTTCGGTAAATCAAATGGTGTATATATCGGATATGAATGTCAATCTTTTGATAGACATTCTTTTGAATTATGTTTCTTTCTGAAAAATCGTTTGGTTGCCTTGAGGTAGGGGTGTCAATCGATCGGTCTGGCTCGGTTTCTGTCTGGATTGAGTCGGTTTCGGTGTGGGAAAGCTGAAACCGAGATCGAACCAATAAGAAAATTCCAATTTCGGTTTGGTTTTGGTTTCGATGCGGTTTGGTTTCGATTTGTCTTCAGTTTCTTAAATCGATTTGTAACCGGGTTGGTTTTGGTTTTTGGTCTAGTTTGGATTCGACTTTCCATACAAATGTATACAAAACTATGCAAATTTTGATTTTTTTTAATGAATTTTGAAGTGTTTCGGTTTTTTATCGGTTTGGTTTCAGTTTTGGTCCGGGTTTTGAGCCGATTTCGGTTTGGTTTCGGGTTCATCCGATTTTCGGTGCGATTCGGTTTGGTTTTGGAGTTGCAATACTCCGAACCAAACCTAACCAATAAGGCTTCGGTTCGGTTTGGTCCGTGTTGTTATCGGTTTGGTCCGGCCGATTTTACCAGTTCGGTTTAGGAATTAACACCCCTACCTTGAGGCTAATACATGTTTCTCGCGGGTTGAGATATTGGCTTACGTAGAGAACTTCTTTCCGCTTTCTCATTTTCTATTAGGTGGTAAAAAGGTTGCTCAAATTTGAGTTTAAGTGTTGAGGTAAACTCATATTTGGAACACATACTTTTGTAATATGGTCATTCATGGGAAGTAGGGTGCTCACTTATGAGGGTCAATCTAGTGGAACCAAACAGCTCCAAAAATTAAGAATTATCATTCTAAAGAATGTCATCTTAAAGATTTACCGAACCAAACACCCCCTTAAGGATTCATTCACCCATCACCATTTGTGATTTGATCATGTGATTGGATTCTACGAAAGATGAGTGGCAACACCAACTTCCATCCCCTATTGTATGAAGTAAAAAATGTTTTTCCCCAATCTACTCTGAAGGTCAAATCTAATGGTTGATTAGATTTTCTCTTCATCTCCGGTGACAAGAAACTGAGTCGTTTTAAGTTTTCATCCTTATCCTTTGGACAATAGAACTTAGTTTGTGTTTGAAAATTGCAAACCATATGTATTTCTAATGGTCAAGACAGAAATGTTAATACATGCATTTTGAAAATGTGCTTCCCAAAAAACCCTAAATAAAGATTATCACAACAATAAAAATATAACCAAACCTAATTATACTTTTTCTTGGGATGGGGGGAGGCTTGTGGTGTCAATGAAATTATCAAAAAGTGAATGTAGGATGGGGTTAGAATAAAAACCCAGTGGTGCTTAAATTTGATGATATAATTCATTCTAAACTATAAGATTGTAATAAGGTCATTGACATTGTATTTCTCACGCATCATATTATAATAAATCTGATTAATTCCTTGGTAGATAGTTTCTTATTCTTCTAATTTCTTATTTTCTTATATCTAGTGGGTTTAAAGAAAGTCAATTAGCAAATATGAGTATTATAATTTTCTCTCCCACCCCCTTTTGTATTTTCAAATAAAAAATGAAGATATAAAAGAATGTATGAGTAGCGCAATTTGAGTTTCACTTTTTTTTATACAAAAAAAGAAAAAAAAAAGTATCTTCATTTGCCAAAAATAATAAATACTAAATGAATAAATAGAGGAAAAATGATTATTGCTAGGCTACATGGGATATGGTTCCTCTCCATAGAGCCTAAGGACAAAGAGTGATCCTAGGGCTGGGAGGACCTGGGCACACGTCCCTAGGTCACCCCATCCCTAGGATCACTCTTTGGTCCTTGGGCTCGATGGGCTACGTGGCACTTAGGAGAAATGACGCATGCACTTCTGTGAATTGCTAAAATCCCACCACTATTGATGCCCTTGCACATTATCATTAGTCCCTGCATTGATACAGGGGCCACACAACCTGGCAGGAATCCCCTACCCATAAATTAATTTATCAAATAAAACTCTAAGTCTCTCTTTGGTTTGATTTCTATTTGTACTTATTTGACTTATTTCTATTTTTACAAGTGTATAGTAACCAAATGAATACTATTAGTGGTCCATAATTTATTGTCATGAATAATTTCTAAAAATCAGTTAATAAATACAAATAGAAATCATACCAGAGAGAGCTTAAATAACGAATGTATTTCAATGTTCCAAATCATCTACCAAAGTTTCTCCTCTATGGCTGTTAGAATTTCTTATTTCTAAAAAAAGGCATACTCGGTGCACAAGGCTCCCGCACATACAAGGTCCAAGGGATGAGAACTACATAACATTACCTAGCTGTTTCGACCGCTTAACCACCAAATGGCAACAATGCAACATTCATGCCTTACTGTTGGACCAAGCGTGCTCCTAGAACTCATTCTTATAAACATACAATTTTAATATCCAATACAAATAAACCCATAAAATGATCAAAGCAAAAGAGACTCTTTAAATCAATGAGTCTAATAGTTGACAGGGAGCTCGGTGCAGAATAATTAATTGGTAAAAAGAATAATAAAGCCTTAATAATGAATATGTATTTTAAATTCATATTCTCATACGTAACTACAAAATATGATAATGGGATCAAAGACTAGTAACATAAATTAGGGTACCCTTTGACAACGTTCCATTTATGCCGTTTTTACATTTTCTTATTCCTAGAAATAGAGAAACAGCTTAAAAAACGTTTGATAAAGTTGTTTCGTTTCACCCGTTTAAATCAAAATTTATGTCTATTTATAACTCTGGACACGACTTTGACGAAACAAGTTGAACTTGTTTTATAGTTTCTAAAAATGAATTTGAGAGGGGAAAAAAAAAATTTGTACCCAATAAATCTCTCAACTATTTAAACCTAAAAAGAAACAACTGAACCCTCTCTCCCTTTTAGGCATCCGATGATACTATTGGGTTTTTAAGTAACATTATGTCTGCAAAAAACATTTCGAGAAATAAAATTTATTAAACATCAAAAAAATCCATTTTTATTTTCAAAAACGTGAAAAGTCATTTCTTTACGGATATTATTTTAAACAAAATATGTCAAGTCTACTATGTGCTTAAGCTTGGGCTTTACTGGCTTTACTATTTGAATTAAAATTTTGGTTTTATATCTAAAGCCCAAGACACTTGGTCATAAACATTATCAAACGGTGACTAGGTGTTGCACATATAACAGAAATTGGACCCTTAAATAAAATTAAAATGTGGGCTTTATGACCAAGTGTATTGGGCTTTAGATATAAAACCAAAATTTTAATTCAAATTGTAAAGCCAGTAAAGCCCAAGCTTAAGCACATAGTAGTCTCGACATATTTTGTATAAAACAATATCCACAAGGCCCACATCAATTAAGGGGACAAAACCTAAGCGTAAGTCTAACGTACCCAGTATGATTTTGTTTAAACAGCCACCAAACCCACTAGTTATAAAATCCAAACCCATAAGCTTTAAGAAACCAAAAATTCATGGGCTTTGGCCAAAACTGGGCATGTGGGCCCAAAACACATAGTAAAACTGGGCTGGTCAAGTCTGGACAGTGCGGCCCCTACTGGGTCGGCCTGTGATGGATCTTGATGAGAGGGCTGGGTAAGAGTTAATACCCAAAAAAAGCCCCATTGAGTGTCATTACGTTTTCCAAAAAAAAAATGTTCAAAGAAAGGAATATTAAGTCTATGTTTAGTTGCAATGGGAATTATAGGGAAGGGAAGTGAAATTTTCATACTTAAAAAAAAAACTGAATCTAATCACACTTAAAAAAGAAATACTGGTTTGCATTTTCTCCTTGGCATTTATTATAGATTTGAAGAATTGCTCTGTTCGTCGATAGACTCACATGTTGACAGCACTAGATTTGATAATCTAATTGTCTCTCCAAGCAACATGATTTCGCTTTCAACAGAGAAACACTTTCAAGCAACGTTTTCTATCTGGACCATTGTCACATGTTTTGCCCTTTCAGATTTCACCCCTGGGATCTCATTGGGCACCATGCTATATGGCACGAACATCAGAATTTTCACCAGAGTTGACATCACGAAGAGCCTTGTTAGAAGACTCGATGGAGGTGTTCTTGGAGAGTGTGGTCTATGCATGTAGTCGGCCATTATTCTTGAAAAGCATTGGGATTTGGTTTCCAAACCCCCTCATGTTTTTTATTATTATCATGGTTCTTGTCATGTAACCTATTAGCTTGTATGTTGTGTTCACAACACTATCTCTAAGGATTCTTTTGATTTTATCCAAACCCCAGTCCTGTAGACCCTATTAATTCCACGTAAAACAATGTCATTTCCATTCCTTGGTTCTAGATACTTTGTATACAAACCTTATATTCAGATAAAGCCATGGTTTGAGGAATCGGATTAGATCAGCCAGAAACGATCAAATTAGATTGGATTGATACAAACCGATCCGAATCGGGATCGGTCCTGTCCTGATCCGGAGACCGATTCCGTGAACTTAAACCCTGCGTAGAGCAAAAATATTTCGAATGCCCTCCTAAGTTGCCCGGACTTAACGGCGTGTCTAGTCGGAGACGGAGGCCAAAGAATCGCGACGCGCGACACAGCCAGGGCGCCAACCCTGCAAACCTCCTCACCAACACTACTGGTAACTAAACACTTCCAACTTTGAACCTTTGAGGCCTTTAGTGTTTCTGCTAGTCTGCTTATCTAGGGCTTGTGAAACTTTAGCTTGGGTTTCTCCTGCTTATGTTGTGATCCAACCTAGGGTTTTTCACTGATTGTTATCGTATTCTAACTTCATATTTCTTGCATTTATGGAGAACGGTTCTAGACCCTATTGATCAGCTTGCTATTTATCTTGATTTGTTCAAGGAGTGGTTAAGGTGTTTGGATTGAGGGTTAACGGTCTACTCAGTGGCTTTGCATTATAGCTGTGGTGATCTATTTTCTGGTATACATTGCCCATCTCCATTTTCTTTTGTTCTCTCCCTTTTGTTTTTGGATTGACAGTGATTCAGATCACCGTTGGGTTTTGAAATGTGTAGGTCTTGGAGGTTTATAATCAATTTATTGGGGGTTCCTGACTCTGGCCGCTCACCATGCCTCGGTACATGATTCTCTTTGTTTTAATGTTTAGATTTTTTTTTTTCCCTTTTAGTTATAGTTAATTTTCCTTCTGCTCAGTAAACTCTTTGGGTTTATTTTATTTTATTTTTTAATATAATTTCCATGAATTTGCAGGTATTACTGCGATTATTGTGACACCTACCTAACACACGATTCTGTGAGTTACTAGCATTCTATTACTTTTCTCCATTTTCTTATGGTGCCATTTATTTTGAAAATTTGTTTGGTGCAAAATGATCCTGAATGCTGTTAGAAAAAAGAAAATGATCCTGAATGGTTGGTATGTATTGTGGAATCGACAATGGAAATGGCCTGCTGGAATGACAGGGTCTGTTTTTTTGTTATGGTCCCATTTATTTTGATTTTGTTTATTGCAGCGTGATCCCAATATTTGGGAATATATATTTGGCTGGTCATGGTGACAATGATTATTAACTGAAATGATTGAACAACAAAATATTGGTTTTCTCGTGAACCTGCTTTATGATCAATATGATCCGTCCTAGAATGTGAGCCTATTCCAGTGGGTTTCTTATAGAATAGCTCTACAACTGAAGTTAAAGAGGAAGAGGAAAAGAAGTTGTACGACTCTTAGTTCCTTCATGGCCAATAAGATTTTTCTCTTGGTTTGCCATTTGAAATAATAATGCAAGCTAGTAGCTGTGAACTGGATTAACGTCGCATAAATATTTGAAGTGCTTTAGGCTTTTGTGGCCTTCCACTTTCACAGTGAAACCAGGTTTGCAATTCATGTTTACTATTGCTCTGAACTTTGATGTGGTTCTTCTAAGGATTTTGCAGTGCTGTTATCTAGTCTTCTTATGAAGTGGCATAGGAACAGTTCAATTTTTATTTGAATGCCTAAGATCCACTTGTGGGATCATTATGCTCAATCTCAGAAATGGTTATAACCTTTAACTTGAAGATGGAAATGCAATTTTCATCGTGGGAGACATGCTTCGTAGACAGGCCTAGCTTGGGTTGACTTGTTTCCTTCATCTCTTATTAATTGGTTTCTTTTATTGGAGCTTGTCCCTTGTGTATTTCTATAATTCAATTTTGTTGTCACTAAAGCATTCAACCCATCTGATGGATAAATAAATCACGATTTGGGGCTGGGTGCATGAATCTTGTAATACCCTTCCTCTCAGTTAGGGCCATATCCGTCATCAACTAGTAGTCATATGTCTGCGCATCACTTCAACTGAGGTCATCTTTTGTCTTCCTCATGTCCTTTTACACCTTGAATTTACTCCACATCACTCATTTTCACCAGTGCATTCATGATTTTCATTGCACATGTATGAACCATCTCAAATGAATTATTTGTTAATTCCATAAGGTTTCCTCAAACATGTATGCTTTTGATTCTATCCTTCTTAGTCTTGCCAATCATCAATTGATGTCCTCAATTAGTTTCTTTCAATCTATGTATGTATTGTTTTTTTATTTTCCAACATTCATCTTTGTAGGAAAACAGCAACTGAAACCAGTGCCTGTTAAGCAGAGGAGAGAGGAGAGAAAAGAGAAAGTAGAAGAAAGCAGAGAATGGAGAGAGAATCGTGAGAGGCAAATAGGAGTTCGCGGTAGAATGGAATAGTGCTCTACCGTAAGCAGTACACCATTATATAAAACAGAAAATAATAAAGAAAATAATAATGTAGAAGAAGTCCCCCTCATGGAACACTTTTAATATTCCTCTCAAGTTCTAATTCTCCAAAATTCTGAATTCTTCATTGGGTTACATCAATATAAAGGCAAGCAAACAATGTCAAAATGGAAGCTAAATAAATTGGAAACCACCCTAAATAGCAACTGAAATAAAATCTCCTACTAAACTTACCACACCCTTGTTGGTGTATGATGTCTTGTATTCCGTCGCAGTTTAATCCAGAGAGTACTGGTGCAACGCTTAAACAGGCAGGACGACGGGTTTTTTTTTCGCTATATATTTGTAACGAGGGTTTCTTTCTCTGTAATGCAAGCAATACTGAGAGGTGTGAGGACGAGCGCTGTAACCCTATTCTCCATTGATAATGAAGCAGGATCTCATCTCACCGGGGACGTAGGCAACCTTGCCGAACGTCGTAAAATCCGTGTGCATTGTTTGTTTTGTTTTTCCATTATCTTCTGCATCGTTTTAGGGTTGCGTTTCTACAATACTATGCTGATAATTAAGGAAACAAAAATCTCCCAATTACTCCCAAAATTTCCCACACCTAACTGCATCAATTTCACAAAGAGAAAATGGCAGCATAGGTGGCTGTACGCCACAAACCAGAAAAATCCTAAGAAGAATCTCAAAACAGATATCAAAGAGAAAGCGAGTTCTGGTTACAGCTCTGATACGATGTAGCAAAACTGGATCTAAATTGCATTCATCAATATCAGGCAACTTTGTCTTGAAAGTTATAATTGTAAAGCATTCCTCTATCAGTATAACTTGGCATTTACTCATTTATCTTCTCGTCAATACTCATATCGTCTGTAATGGAACTGAATCTGTTATATCGTATACGTCTTAGCTACTCATCCATGACTTGTGCAAAGAGTTAAGTGGTTAGTCCTGACCATCAGATGGAGGGTGAAAGACAAACGCTACACTGTAGGACTGAAGTAGTAAACTTCAGATTTGAAAACTAAAAGTTCCACCTTAAGTTACTTTTCTATTTCCTCGTCTGGAACAGTTATTTTTTCTTTAATGCTTTTCTTTCTGGTTGGTGCATATGATCTTCTGTTGTGGAGGCAGTCGTCTTTAACCTTCTTATATTAATCTTTCTGAGGATTTGAAACAATGTTCCTATTCGACAACTTACCTTTCCATTTCTTTTCTTCTTTTCCCTGGTACTATCAGCCTTCTGTTAGAAAGCAGCACAATGCAGGCTACAAGCATAAGGTATTTAGTTTAGCCTAAAAATAGCCCATTTGTTTCTCATGCACTTGATCTCTTGCCATTGCTGTTATGATGATTTCTTTATCACTTCAGGCAAATGTGCGTTCCTATTATCAGCAATTTGAAGAGCAACAAACGCAAAGTTTGATTGATCAGAGAGTCAAGGAGCATCTTGGGCAGACTGCGGCATACCAGCAAGTTGGTGCAGCATACAACCAACATCTTGCTTCTTTTCAAGGTCCTAGGCCCCGGCTCCCAATTCTACCAACGCCTGTTATGCCGATGACAGGAACTGCACCTCCGAATGCACCATTGGTCCCAGGGATCAGACCTCCTGTTTTGCCAAGGCCTATTTCTGGTGCCCCAGGTGAATTATAGATTGGTTTTTGTTGTTCTTGTTATCCAGAGTTCTATTTGCTACTTCTTTGCTCTGCAACATAAGCAGGCTACAATTATACTTATCTATACGGCTGTGGATACCCAGATTTCGTGCTACCATTTTTGTTGTTGGTCCATACAAACAGTGTTTAGCTCATCTTTTCCCTTGATATGCATGGCAAACATGCACACAACTTTCTGTCATTAGGATGTATGTACCCGCCTCTGTTCCACATTAAGATTAGGCAGGTGGAAGCAAGAAATTCTTGCTTCCACTTTTCAATTTTAGGGCCATTACTTGGTCGAGTTGAAAGTAAGTGAAGGGTAGACACATGGAAAATTCTGAAAATATTCAATTGGTTAAGTACCCAGGGTTGAATGAATGGAAGAATTTTGGGCATTCTTTTTTTGGGTGTCATTGCAAGGACTTGTTACCATTCAGGAACTTCCTGTTTCCATTGCTTGGTTTGGTGCCCTGACAAATATATTTTCTCATTCCAATGTGGGGAACAGTCTCAGTCTCACTGAAGGGGAACCTATTTTCGTAGTACTTATGTATGAGTTGCATTTGCTAGTTGCTTAATACTCATAGTTGTACTCCTTATGATTGTTGGGACCCAAAAGTGTCTCAACCTTTTCTCTCTGAGGCTTTCTTTTGGTTCCATAGTTTGCAAGGGCTACATGCTCCATGGATCTTGAAAGATTTTCTTTAAGCTTTCAGTTGTCTAATCTTGATGAAAAACTCTAATTTAAATGTGGTGCAACAATTTTTGTCTTGGACAGCAAAGAAAGTCATGTGGCATGAATGGTAAAAGTAGGTCACCCATCTCTAACTACAGCTATGAAATGAAGAAATACGAAAAAAAACATTTAGGTCTGTCACCTCTGATTTACTTAGTAGCAAAAAAGTGATTTTTCAGCTCATGCTTCTAGTCCTACCTGACATTGGAAAATTCTAACAAGTTATTTTGCCTTGGGATGCATCATGCATCAGTACAAACTATGTAAGCAATACAGGTATAGCATAAATTAAAACAGTTTGTAGGGAATACATACTTTTTAATGCAGTCGTAGAGAGAAAATCAGAATTATTTTTATTTTTTTGTAAAGATCGTAACATGAAGTGGTGATCAACATTTTCCTAGTTGTCGATCGGATGAAAAAGAAGAGAAGATTTGCAAAGATTTTTAGAAGAGAAAATTGCAACGCCACCACTTGAACTTTGGTCTTTATTCAATGCCACCCCTTGTACTTTTCGAAATAACAAAGACACCCCCTATTAATTTAAAAAATGTCAAATCCATCTCTGCCGTTAGCCATCCCTGTTAAGTGATGGAATAGTTGTTAGTTATTTTGTTAAATGCCCAAAACACCCCCACTCAAAGTGAGTTGACCATCTTACCCTCTCCAAATCCCAACCCCTCTCTGCAGTTCTCTCTCAATCTAGGGTTAGGTTTTCCGTTCTCACTGCCGTTGTAGTCTCCAGGAAGAAGAGTTTTCAGGTGGTGTGGCCGTTTTCAGGTGCTATGGCTGTGGGAGCATTTGAAGAGTTATCCTTATCATTAGGTGGTATTACATCTCTGCATAATCTTCTTCAGCTTTCAATTTCTTTTCGCCATGGGAGTTTCTTCCATTCGTCTTTTCCCTCTCTCTTCAATCCCTATCGGTTTCGTAGTCCGATTTAATTTTTAATCTCTCTTAGCCTTCTATCTTCTTCTTCTTCTTATTATCACCTCATGTCCTTCCATGGGATGTCTCTAGTAAAACCATAAGTTTTATTTGACAAAAAATGGATTTCAAAGGTTTCTAAAAACCCATCACTTTTGTTGTCCAGATTTTTTCCTCCTATTTCGTTCTTCATATTTTATATCTTCGATTGGTTTTGTATGCAATGGCAACACAGAAGGCTCCTAGGTCAATAGTAGAGAGAGAAGATATCATCCTTCGGAAGATTTTCTTAGTGTCTCTTGTAGATTCTATGGAGGATGATTCTAGAATTGTGTATTTGGAGATGACTGCAGCTGAAATTCTCAGCGAAGGTAAACCCCTTTTTCTTTCCAGGGATTTGATTGAACGGGTTCTCATCGATCGGCTTTCTGGTCAATCCTCCTCTGCCGAGCCTCCTTTTCCTTATTTGGTTGGGTGCTATCGTTGTGCTCATGAGCAGGGGAAGTTGATTGCATCTACGTAAGACAAGACTATTCTGTCCGAGATGGAATCCGTGGTTAGGCAAGTGAAGAAATTGGCGGTTTCATATTGTCGGACCCATCTGGGTAATCCATATATGTTCCCTAATGGATAAAACAATCCATCGAATAAGATGACTATTTGACCTTTAATGCCACAACACCTGAAAACTCTTCTTCCCAGAGACTATGACGGCGGTGAGAACGGAAAACCTAACCCTAGATCGAGAGAGAATGGGAGGGATTTGCAGAATGATCAACTCACCTTGAGTGGGGGGTGTTTTGAGCATTTAACAAAATAACTAACAGATATTCCATCACTTAACAGGATGGATAACGGCAGGGATGGATTTGACATTTTTTAAATTAATAGGGGGTGTCTTTGTTATTTCGAAAAGTACATGGGGTGGCATTGAAAAAAGACCAAAGTTCAGGGGGTGGCGTTGCAATTTTTCTCTTATTAGAACGATCTGGCCATGCATGTGCTGATCATGGAAACTAGAGATTAAAGCTTTCCCTTTTTTTTTTTCCCACTCAACAGGCTTTTAGAGGAGCCTACAAATGATCAGTTAGGAAGTTTTTTTGCAGCAACTCCAAGCAGATAGGATCATGTCCCCTTAAACCTTTTCTATAAATTTTCATTACTTTGTGCAGCAGCACCCAGGAACAACGTTATCACCCAACTAACAGCATCATCCTTGTCCAAATAGATCCTCTGTCATATCTAAAATCGCATTGAAAATTATATGTCCTAATTTGTTTTGGAGCTGAACGCGATTTCATGGTTGTGAAGAGCATGTGAGATCTTTCTGGCCATGCATGTGCTGAACACGATTTGACTAGATTCTTTCTATCCTTGCTCCCTCCCCTCTTTACCAACTCATGGATCTGTCTTCTGCTGTTTGCCTCACCTTCTATAGAATTGTAATAACTGTTATCAATTTTTTTGGGGTAGTACTCCTTCAATTCTTTTAACACATGCGACTGCTTACACAGGAACTCTCTTGTCTGTGTTGAAACTGTATGCATAGCACAAAATGAACTTTCATTTTATTACTCTTTTTTTTTTTTTTTTTTAATGAAATGCACATGGAAGATTTATTTTCTATGCCAGAAAGACAATATTATGATTATCCAATTGGCCAACTTGCCAGTCTCGATCTCATAGTTGGGACCATCAACTGGCAGTTACTGATACAACCTCCTTGCATGTATCTTGATATGTATAATCAGAGCCATTTTTTTTTTTCCCTTTTTATTCATCCCTGGCATTAGTCTCCCATGTTTATGTGGTGATGTTATTTAGACCTTTCTAACACTCAAGTCCTTCCAAATGTCATATGCACACACTAGTCCACCCATCCTGTTTCAGGGTTACAATGATGGATCACATTTTTACTCATATTGGCTTTGGCAGGTTATGGAGCTCCTCCATCAATGATGGGGCCACCTAGCTCAACTTCCTTACCGATGCAAATGAATGGTCTGCCGAGGCCTCCAATGGCGAATCCCCCAGCACCTGGGAGCACGGTGGCACCCACTACTAATGGTGCCCCTTCTATGACTTCACCAACTATGTATCAAGCCAATCCAACAGCCCCAACGAGTGGAGGTTTTGATAGTTTCAACATGAATGCTGCTTCCAATTTGCCGAGAACAGCTCCCAGTGGAACTACTGCTCCTTCAACAGCCCCTACTGCTTCACAGGATGGATTTACTTACTCTCAAGCATCTGAGGCCAGTCATTAGTCAAATGGTTATGTATGTTTTTCATTCCTTCTGCTTTATGTTTAGAGGGACTAAATTGTAACGATGAATCAGGGTACATACAAAATAACAAATATTCTTTGTTGTTGTTTTTTTTTTTTTAATAACATTTGCAAATTTAAAAATTTTATTAATTTTGTGAGTGTTGTTTGATATATTAGATTTTTTATTGGGGAATTGGGATTTGATTTGGTTGGGAGGCTCAAGATCATAAATCACTGCTGTAAACTTTCCTTTCTGGCAGTTGGAGAGCAGGGGTGAGGAAGGAATTTCTGGCCACCCTTGATATGCTTTACTTGGCCTTCATCTTTGCATCCCCTCTCCCCCTTTTTCTTCTTAAATGCTGTTTATGATGTCCTTGGGTGAGAAGAGGTCTCCTATCTGTTGCCAGGGGCTCTGTATGGTTTGCATCTGTTCTTCTATTAGTTTTTTAGTTCTCAGGGTTGTACAAAATAAGTGACGAATTCTTATATTGTGACCGAATTCTTATATTGTGACCCAAGGGAATGTAGAATTTTTTTTATCTTCCTGGGCCTGAAAGCAATTCGAATGCAGACTAGACTCTTTTTTCCCTCCTCTTTTCCTTTTTGGATTGAGAAAGTATTAGAAACACTTGATGCATAATACCATATGCTTGGGCATTTAATTTTTCTGTTATATGGTGATCTTCCTGGGAAGGCTCCACTGATGGATGATTCTCCCTGCATTTGTGAAAGAATTCATTTTCTGTTATAAATATATTTTTAGAAGGACTCTCTAGTGAATCACTAGTGGATTAACAGTGTAAATGGGTTTGTAGGGTTCAGTGGTGAACCCTTTCTTAAGGAAAGTGAAAATTTCAAATCTAAGAAAGAAAATTTTTGAATCATTATCTTATATGATTATATTACCAACTAAAACTCACTCTATATTTGGCTGTATCAATTCACTTTACTTTGCATCTAAATTCTTCGGATTTGGAAAGAAAATAAAATTTGGGAGAAGGAACGCTGTTAAGTTGTGTAGCATATGTTACTAAATACGATAATTAATTTAAATAATTTATACAATCATGTTTAATAATGATCAGTAATGTTTCATTTTTAGGTTTAAAACTTTGTACTTCCCGTACCTTTAATTTCCTTTGCAACCAAATGGAGTCAGGATAATTTTGACACTAAAATGGAGGTATGATTGGAAAAAAGACCCCATGAGTGTGTGTTTGGGGGGGGGGGGGGGTCATTAAAATATGGAACAATAATACTAGTACTAGTATATATATATATATTTTATCTCAAGAAAAAAAAAAAAATTCAATAGATAGAGGAAATAGAACTTACATCTTCATATATAATCACAGCTATTTCTAATTGGAACATTAAAAGCTAAGTCTAGCAAAAACTGCATGACAAGATTATTACTAGTACTGAAATACAAAGATCGAGTTTTTCTACATCGTACGAGTGGAGGGAATCTATATGTCTCATCCAGGAAAAGTAGTTTCGAGTCTTTCGACTTTGAATAGGGGTAAGAATGTAATGATCACCAAAGAATCCTAACACAGGATCCGGATCCTCTCCATAGAGCATATGGACCAAAGAGTGATCCCACGGCTAGGAGGTCCTGAGCACACGTCTCGAGGTCACCCCAACTATGAGATCACTCTATGGTCTATGGGCTCTATGGAGAGGAATCCTATATGTTCAACACATGGTCACATCACTAGTGAAGAAGTTCTCCACTCCATGGTAAAGGAAACTTTGTCTAAAATGGACCTTCTTCACCCATAGTGAAGAGGGAATCTCTACATCCACCCATTTTGATCCATTAATGGTACTAGTGAAGGATATTTAAAACCTTCAACAATAGGGAGTGAGATTTAATAATAACCTAGAGTCCAACCATAACATCATTTCACCATGATTGAAGGAAAACTTAATCAAATTTCATAAGTTGAAATCTGATTTACCATCTTCTCCTATTTTTTTTTTTTGGGTGAAGCAATCTTCCTTTAATTTTGCACTCTAGATTCTAGGAGGTCCAAGTTCCAAAAAAAAAAAAAGAAAAAAAAAGGAGAGAGAGAGAGAGAAAATTACGCCGCCTCCATTGTAGTTTATTGAAATTATACATGGATCCAAGGTTTTGAACGAATTACCTCCTCCCCTGGCATTGACGGTGCGAGTATGTTGTTAATTTTAAACAACAAAAGACCGTATTACCCTTTAGTTGGTCTTAATAAGATCTTGACTTTAGGGAATAGAGCAACCTTACCGCTCCGTGGATTGTGAAGGTGGAAGCTTTACCTCTGAATCAAATCCACAACAATTAAATTGTAATAGAGCAATTGTACCGTTGCGTGGACTGTGAAGGTGGAAGCTTTGTCTCTGAGTCACATCCACAATCATTAAATCGTAATAGAGCAATCTTACCATTGCATGGACTATGAAGGTTCGCCCTCTGTAGAAGAAAATTAAACCAAGCTAATGCCTATAGAGGTGAAAGTTCAACAAACATAAAAGCGAGGACCCATAAGACGGGGTTAGTATATTAATGCTAGAAGCCACTTTCACGATCCCAATAATTCAGATCCAATGGTTCACGGTTTTTTTTTTTTTTTTTTTTTTATAGATATATGTTGGTTTTGTTAATGCTTAGTATTTTATTCATAGAAAGAAAGCAAATACGCATGGGAGAGGGTTTTGTATAATGCCCGACTATTAAGGGAAAAGAAACAAAAAAAGGAGGGGGGGGTGTTTGTTGAATATTAAAAAAAAAAAAAATTGAGAAAAAAGGTGTGGGACCCTCGTATTTTGTGAGATGAGTGTGAACCGATTCTTTTGTTAAAAAAAAATTAAAAAATGAAGACAATGATCACAAGGATCATGAGGCTGACATTGCCTTAGTATATTACTTAGTGAATGGTATGTATTCTAATTTTTGTAACCATACATGTTACAGATAGAATTTGTCCCTAGGCATCTTGAATGCCTTAATTTTCTTTGTTATTAAAGAGCGAGTTATGGTTCCAAGTATCAGTATCGAATTGGTTGTACCATATTGGTATCAGCTAAGATCAATACCTGACTGATTCGAATCAATTATGAGTATTAGTTTTGGGGTAAAAGCATAAAGAAAAAAAAATATTATTTTGTGAAAAGTAAGGGCAAAAGTGATTAATCCGCATCAATCTTATCCAATTCAGATTGGTATTTGATCGGTATCGAATAGATACTAATACCAATATTGATAACTAAATCTATGGGACAAGCTTGTTGCGCAATAGTTAAGTTGCACTATTGCAACATGGTGATCATAAGTTTAAAACTTGAAAACACCTCTCAAATGAAGTAAGAGGTAAAACTGCTTACACTTGCCTCTCCGAGATCTATAGGAATGAGAACCTTGTTCACTAGATTGTTCTTATCTAATTCTATGAACGGTTAAATCTCCATGGCCCGCACACCGGTGAACACCCTCCCCAGTTACTATATATACACTTTGACTAGATTTATCTGCCATTCCCTTCATCCATATTATCAAGTCACAGTTGCTAAACTCGACTGGCTAACTTACTAGCTCAAAGAATCAATGAATAAGGTTTTCTATTTTTTCCTCAAAAATGTCAAAATACGCAGAACAGCAGAATCAGGCAATCACCATGATTACACTTGTTTCTTGGGCCATGTTCTATTTCAGAAGTACTTTTGGTATTTTGTTTTGGGATCATACTTCTATTCTAGATATATTTTTGGTATTTTTTTATTAAAAAAAAAAAGGTTTGATAACACATAGGTTGCATTTGATAGTCATCTGAAAAAACGTTTCTGGCATTTTTACGTTTTATGGGAATAAGAAAATAGAATCTACCGTTTGGTATCCACGATTCGCTTTTTCGTTTTTTTGAAATAAACTAGGTAAAAAAAAAAAGGCCAGAAATGAGAAATGTTAGAACATGATAACCATGTTCCAACATTTGAGTTTTGTTCCAAAACAAAATTTTGGCACAGAAACGGAAAATTTTGATTTGACATGAAACATTGTTTCTAGAATAGAATGACTACCAAATACAGTCATAAGAATTTTTTTTTTCTAAACCAGAAAAAGAAATAAAAAAACATTTATTGTGGATTGGGCTCCTCTATGGCGCGTATCCAATGGTTAAAAACACACAGAAACGGAGCCCAAGGTGTTTCTGGGCATTGAATGCACGTTAGACGTCTTGTCACGCCACAGAGAATCCAAATTTATTTATTTAATATGCACAATAATTCTCTTTCTAGAACTTCTATAAATTTCAAAAATTCTATTGAATGCCTAAAATTTTAATAATGGTGATGGTAATGATGGAGATTACGATTATGGTGATGGCAATAATGTTGTGTTCACTAAATTAACCATGTGCTAAACAAAGAACCAAAAATGTTATCATGCAGGACTATGGTGGAAAGGGAGGTCTATGAATCTTTACGTACATGAATATACGTAAATGTCCTTGGTCCGTGGATATGATATCTATTTTCTCTCTCTTCATTTAATAGATACCATATCCATGGACCAGGGAAGTTTACGTACATTCACATACGTGAAGATTCACCTCTTAAACAACAATTGTCTAGGACAATTGGTGAGCTATGATATGCAAAAATCCCATACTCACCAGGAGGTCTCGACTTCGAATCCCCTGCGTGTTACCCACTTGTTTGGTGCAACCATAAAAATTGTTTTCTTTTGCACAATAAAAGGCAGTCATTTTTGAAAGGGGCTACTCTTACCTGTGAGATTTCTTGGGTAGGATAAGAATCAAAGTGAAAAGATGGAAATTCGTCATGAATCCGACTCATTTTCATAAAGCTCAGGATTAGAGAGTGATTTCACGGCCAGGGGAATGACTATATGGGAAAGAATCCCATCCCTTTAGTCGCTCCCACTTGTAACGGGTCCCACCATTACCCTCATCTAATTCTCACCAAAAAAAAAAAAAATAACAATAATTTCTGGACAATTATTCCAATTGTAATGCATAAGCAGACACAGCTCTGCAGTCAGCGTCCCAGCAACTGCAACAGAGACCAGTGTCGTCTTCTTCCGAGTAAATTCAGAGAAGTGGAGAGAGAGAGAGAGGGTAATTTCTTCCTTTCCTTGCTCTTGTGGTCTCATTTATATCATAAGAATTGGCTAATACTTGGAAGCAGATCATCTTTGGAAGCGACTGACAGGGGAAGGATGCAACGCGATGCGGGCTCTAGTGGAGTTGGAGTCGAAGATGCAAGGTCTCAAGAGGTTATTTCTCTCATCTGTGTTTTATTTTTATTTTTTTTTCATTTCAATGCTTTGCATGTTCTTCTTGAGTATATCTTTACCAATAAAAACAGAGGATTTCATTGTCTCTCTAGGGCAGCAACAAAATGAACTGAGATCACTACACATGAGAGAGTGGAGATCATTGTGCTTTTGCTGATAAAGAGGTTCTGGAATGTCATTATTATTGATCTTATACGTAGTTGGAGTTCTCTGTTCCTAGTATTCAATCTTTTCCCCCAGGAATGTCGTTGACTGCCCTTTTAGTTGATTTGATACTTACCCAATTCGTTTACCCCAGAAGAAAACTTCTATCCATGTTTCTCCGCCGGTTGAGGGCGTTATGCTTAATTGCAGTTAAATAAATTATATCTGCGTGAATGTGTTTCTTTTGGTATGTGTGATGGCTGAATATTAAGAACTTGTGACTAATTGAGTCATTGTGTCAAGCCTCTCTCTCTCTCTCTCTCTCTCCCCCCCCCACCCCACCCCACACCCCACCCCACCCCACCCAAAAAAAAATAAAAATGACGGGTTTAATTCACTCAATTTTTTGGCCTGATTGGCTATTTGACATTTTATCCATAAAACGGAGGCCATTGAGATTTGTTGATGATTCTCTCGTCAGAAAAAGTAAAGGAAGTGTTCAAAAGCCATGGGCGAAGCAAAGGAGAAAAGATAGAAAATGAAAATTAGAAAAAGAAATAAATTTTAATTCATATCCCACGTCTGCTGATTCAGTGTGGATTTTGCTGGAGTCAATTTACATTTCTTGAAGCCACTTTTTACTTGTGTGCTCTCTTTTGTGTTGTTGTTTAAGGATGTATCTGAAATTTAGGGTAGTGAGTTATGTTTAGTTTGAATTTGTTAAGGACATACAGTTTGGACTTTAGACCCATTTGGTCTACATTTATCCAGTGGTGGGGTGTTTATTTAATACTTGAAGATTTGTTCCTAGCTAGGATGGGCTGAAGCTGAGAAGCTGAATTGGTGTAGAATAACCCGAAAAATCCATAACCGAGTTTACGTTAGCTGCACTTGGACAGTTTTGTTGCCCAGATTTTGCAGTTACTTGCCCATGCAGGTTAGAGTACGTTTATTTCTGTGACAACTACTCCAAATATGTATCTGGAGAGACAGTTTTCCCATAGTTAAATTGACATATAGGGTTTCTAAGTTCTTAAAGCATGTTAGATGTGTGCTCTAGAAGTAGTGCTTTTGATCTGTAAAGCCTCACTGAAATTGCTAAGTAACATAGTACTTAAAACTGTGTTTAAGTGGTGATTAAAATAAGGTGGTTTTGAATTTCATTATGTGGGGGTCAGAAAAAGGATCTAATCATCCATTTTCACCTTAAGTAGAAGATATACAAATGCTTCTGTATGAGATTATGGTACCAGTTTTTGTCTGAAAGAGATCCTAAGAGTGTGAAGAGGGGCCTAACCACACTATCAAATGACAGAGGAAGGGCTGCATTGCCTACTATGCTGGGCCAAAAGTCTGAAGTTGGTACAACAGCTGGGTACCCATACCCTGAAGGACTGGATTCAGGGTTGATTTTCTTCAGGTTTGTAATGGTCAGTGCTAATTCATTGGGTGACAAATTCCTGTCAACAAGATAGAAAAATACTATAGCTTCAAACAGCTTGGGATGATGCTTGTCAAGGAGTTCAAGCTAAATTCACTGTGGTGGCCCAGTTGGGTCTACTAAGCCTGCATCTGGGCAAAATTTTCCCCCTCTTATGGGTTATGTTAGGATCTCATAAGCCACTTTCTTTATTCAGGGTTGAGTTCTCATATCTACTGCATACTTTCTTTGCTTTGACACGCTTGCATACTTGAAGAGTGTGGAACATCTGGTGCATTTCCCACTTGTTATGTGTTTCTAGATTCTTACCTTTCCAAACCGTTGGAGGTAATCGTGGAATTCTCATATATGCAGGAGGTTCACCAAATAATGGATTCTACAAAAAAAAAGGATACACTTTCAGGACCCAGTGAGAGGAAGTTAGATCTGTCACTTCAAATACCCCCTCGATTGGTAAAATTGGGCAATAGCTGTGGTGTAAAGGGTCTCCTGCAGTCTCAAAATTCCATCAAAGGTGGTTTGTCTCCAAGAAGCTTTCTAAGGGGGATAAGCTTCAAGCACAAGGCAGCTGCACCTGAAGGCGAGAGAAGATCACTCCTGAGTCCAGACCCCACCGTAGTCCCTGAGAGCTCTGACATGGCCGATTCTTCTGCAGAACCCTCTTGGAAGAGATGTGTTTCCCTCCCTGTTACACCGGCATCGAATTTGTCACCTTCGGTTTCTACATCCACCGCAGCAAGAAAATGGGCTGCGCAGCAGAAACCACATGTAAGTTTACTGGTGATCCTCTTGGTTCTATGAAATGTTGTAATGATGTGCTTCACTATTGAGTCAAAGTTGTGGAACTTTATTTTTATTTTTGACAGTAAAATGATGGTTCTTTTATTATTTGAAAAGTTTCTAATGTTATTTCTTCAACTACTAGTATGTTTGTTTGTTTTAATATTGTTGCTCGGTCAATCTGTGCAGAAAGGGGAAGTCAAGGTGTCAAGGTCTTTGTCAGTTCCAATGCGAAATGTTGTTATTGTGCGATCTATGTCCTTTGCCACCCGAAAGGAGTTTGCGCAAGTAGATCATGCTGATGGTATATGTATATACTTATGCACACACATGCACTGTTACTCTATTTTTCTTTTTAATTAAAAACCCCTTGTACATGTACTGCAATTCTATTTCCTCCCATTGATTTTTAAATTATTATTGAGAAATCAACCTGTTTAAGATGTTTTCAGGCCTTTTTTTTCATTTTTTATTTTTTATTCAAAGCAAAGAAAAAGTTTTCAGTCCTATTGGTCAATAATTGGGATATCTTGGTTAGCTTAGGATTTCCATATTCGGTATGACCATTTCTGAATTCGTTGAGTTGTTATATATGTCTAAGTAAACTGAAAACTGTTCATGAACATGGACAAAAAAAAAATTGATTTACTATCATACTCATCAAGTACTCGGATGAACTTCATGAGTTAGTTAGCAGTTTTGCACAACTCAAGAATTTGTAGTGACAATTACCTGGCAAGTCACCATTCACAAACTTTCCTAACTCCCAGCTCCCTTGTCCTGTTTCCCCGTAATCTCTCATATGGATGATGATCAAACTGTGTTAATTTATTGTCATATTTAAAATTTCGTTCTTGTCTGTAAGCTTCTACATCTTTCTTTTCTACCTGTTCAGGCGAAATAACTCCCATTCATATGGAAGATGAGGACGAAGAGATTCCTGAGGAGGAAGCAGTTTGCAGGATCTGTTTTATTGAATTGTCTGAAGGGGGAAACACACTCAAAACTGAGTGTAGTTGTAAAGGTGCTTTAAGACTTACACACGAAGAATGTGCAGTGAAGTGGTTCAGCATCAAAGGAAATAAAAAGTGTGATATCTGTGGGCAAGAGGTGCGCAACCTGCCTGTAACTTTGCTTAGGGTACAGAGCTCTGCTCCAAGGGCTAACAGACAAGAGAACAATAGACAAAGTTCAAATTTGCAGTCGACAAGGTGAGAGAATTTATTGTCAAGTGGTTTTCAACTTAGTTGTAATTTGACTATCGTATTAAAGCTTAAGTTTCAGTCAAACGGTAGTGTTGGTCAGAAACTGGTATGAGTTAATCTTAATTTTTTTTCCCGGGGGGGGGGGGGTGGGGGAACGGTAGGTAACATGGCAATCAAACTGGTCTTGTTTGTTGATAACATGACTCAATGTGTCAGAAAAATTAGTCTGAGTTGAATTTTCTATCAGAAAAGTGATCTTACTCATTTTTCTAAACTCACTGTGACGTAACACAGTAAAAAAAATGTTATTTTGAATGATGAATGAGTTGCAATTTCTTTCATGGGTACTAAAAATTTGTCGCCTGAGGATTATAACCCAGGTCTCCAGGGTGAAGGCCACACATCCTAGCCAGGCTAGACAATATCATCCAATTTCTTTACTCATTGATCAACTTGCTTTTACTTTCACTTCATTTGTTTGACACTTTTGTTTGGTATTTGGTTGGTGCAGTGACTGGAAGGACTTAGTGGTGCTCATCTTGATTAGCACAATATGTTATTTCTTCTTCCTTGAGCAGCTGCTGGTATGCCAATCAACTTATGAGAATAAATCTAGAATCAGCTTTGTAACTTCTGTTGAAGCTTGCTGTTGTCCCTTGTCTTAAAAGTAAATTGTGAAATGTCCTATGTTTTAGAGATGTGACTGGAATGCTGTTTTATCCTTCTGCTAAACCATTTTTCCAACAGAAGAAAAAGAGGGCAATCAAAGACATGATGAAAAAGTGCTGTCATATCATTAATCCGTCAAAACTCAAAAGCCAATGTATTTTTTGGTTATCAAGTGTCAATAGAGAAAAGCAAGTTAGTCCTTGAATGGGTGAAGCTTATAGTTTGAGGGAAATATAAGTGAAATTTCATTTGCCTTCACTCCCTCTTATTTTTCACAGTTTTAGCTTTCTGTTCTAAATTTCTCTTGATGATTTGCAGTTTTCTTCTGTTTGAAAGGACATTATTGTGTTCATACGATGTTTAGGATTACAGAAAAATGTTTTGGGCTTAAAAGCTCCCTGTTGTGATGCAAAGAGCCAGGCCACCCTTAACAAGTTAGCAAGCCTTGTATAAGGAACAAGGTGCTTTGAATGGAGGGTTGTCCTGGGGCTTTAAAATTTCATTCCCCCATGCCCTTCTCTTCAAGTGGATGTCTTCATGTAAGTTCATAGCTATGCCCTATTACTAATTCCACTTCCACAAGCATAAACTAGTAGTGGGAACGCTGACATTGGAATGCAAATGAATATCAACAATGGGGTGGGGGTAGGACTTCATTTTTTTTTCGAGCCTCACCAATAAATGAAGAGGCTAGTGGATTTCCACCGTGGAGGAGGTTTTTTTTTCTGAAACAAGTTGTTACAAAGCAATTGTTCAAACTTCCATTAAATGAAAAAAAATATTATGCCGGCTTCTTTGGGGTTAGCTAACCATCCCTTTAGGGTAAATCTGTAACTTGGACCAGAAGAAAACTAATTAAACGAGAGATTTCAAAGAAAGAAACAAGTATTTAATAGAACATTTTAAAGAAGGCTTGCTAGAAGTGGCTTTGCCCTTGCATCCAAGAGTAAATCATATGGAAATGGGCCATTTGGCCTTCTGCATCAATGCATGAAAATTCATGGATAAAATGCTTCTGAGCTTATTAAGCTGGTAGAGGCATTATCTCAAACTATCTAATCATATTTGCTTCTTTACCCAAAAAAAAAATCATATTTGCTTACTTGTGTCATGCTAATTGGTGTATAAGTTGATTTTTCTTTTTCCTTGTCCTCGTACTTTATAGGTTGGTGAAATGAAATCTCAAGCAGTATTGATTGCAGCACCATTTTCATTCACTCTTGGTATTATGGGATCGATTTTCGCAGTCGTCCTTGGTATAGTTGATCCACAAAAGAAACTTCAGTAATCCTTGTTCTAGTGATGGTTTACATCCAGAATCTCTCTTCCCCCCCCCCCACCCCCTTTAAATTCTTTTAAAATCAATTCAACATGTTAGTAATCAAAATATAATTTTATAATTTTACATGCAGCAATCAAAGAGCATACATGGACATATGCAGCACTTGAATTTGTAATTGTGGCTGTAATTCTCCACCTTTTCTATTCTCTGGTAAGTGGCTCTTTTAACTCACATTGCATGATTTCATTACTCATTTGAAATATAAATTATTTCTCTGCTAGTTGAATTATGTCTTCTACAAAATCTGAGTTTAGTGCTATTAGTAACAACTTACAACACTGCACATTGGCTTTGGCATTTGCACTGAACAGCTTTGCTTTTAACTTCATGCTACATCTGGCTGACAATCTCATTACTTAAATCTCTCTTGGGATGGCTCTGTAAATATTCTTAAATGCAGTGAAACAAAAAAAAAACTTAAGAGATCTATTTCAATTTTGTGGGTGTCCAAACATTGGCAACTGATATTGGATTCTCCTGGATGAGTAGGTTTTCGAAAATCGAGCATCCATTCTACGATTTCTTTCCCAAATTTCACTTATATGAATGAAGATAGCAAGCCCTGCTTATGTGTATAATTGTTCCTAATTGCAACTTTTATTAGCATTCCCTGACTGGTACTTGCTAAGGGTCTTAACTTTGCTGGATAAAATATTTTATGATGGCAAACATAAATGGAACAATGTATTAGTGGTGTTTGATTCTGTCATAAGGTCATATTTTCTTTCCATGTGGCATAGTTGGATGGACATGAGTGGTTCAATCTGATAGAAGACCTGGTTGAAAGCTTAAAGTTTCATATAATTACAAGAATGCCTTTCCATTTTGATGGTATCTAAGGGCATTTCTGTATTTTTATGAGAACATGAACTCCCCTTTTAAGGCACTTCCCCTACCTGCCTTGGGCTGGAAGTTAGACTGGTGATGTGGGTGTGAGATCCTCTATGACATTAACTGGCCCATTTTTTGCTGGTGTGGCAAGTTGTGATGGTTTCCAACTGTCATGAACAGGTCATTATTAAGCCCTTCCATTATTTGTTGTAACGAAATCCAGTAATTTGTTATTTTCTTTGTTCTTTTTTTTTTTTTTTGGGGGGGGGGGGGTGGGGTGGTTGCTTTTGTTTTTTCTGCTTCCTTTTTGTAGGTAAATAACCTTTTCCATGACCTTTCTTCTTGCAGCTTAACTTGAATCCAGTATATTCCATCCTGCTTGCATCATTTTGGGGTTTTGGAATTACAATGGCCCTTAACTCCCTGTATCTTCGTATATATGCTTGGCGAGCTCAGGTTACCCAGACTCAGAACAACCCTAATCTGGCCTGATAAGAGAAATGAGGTTAATCACCTTACAACATACAAGCTCATGTTGTATACATAGAAGATTCAAAAAGTTGAAGCCAATGATAAAGTAGAATGAGAAGATCTTCAGTTGTATGAGATCCACCTATCTGCACAAGTTATTTGGTGTCTTCCTTTGCCTACGCAACCTTACTGAGAAGTGAAGCCCAGAAAGTATCCTTTCTGCATGTGTTAACAGCCAGAGATTTCACCCAACCAAAAAGAGCAGAAAGCAGTTAAAACTTTTCCCAATTTCATTGGCTGTGTTTGGAAGATGGTTATATATTGTTTTTGAAAAAGCTTCTGTACCATCATTTGGATAAAGGGCTGTAGGCTGCAAATGTTCATTTTTTAGACTTGAGTAGGTGTGAATCCTTCTCCTCTGGCTGTGGGGATTTTTTTTTTTCTGCTTTTTTGGTAAACCTATTCTGGGTAAGTGGATACATGGTTTGTAAAAATTTACCATTTTATTTCTTCATGTTGGTCTGTCTTTGTAACTTGCCCAAGCAAGATCTTTTAGTTTCCCTTTTGAAGTGAACTGAATCAATCATCTGTATTGTGCAGCAAGTGCCTTCTTAAGATACAGAAGAGTGTAGTGGAAAATAACTAGAATTGTCATGCCTGTATTAAAACTTCAACATTCAATGCAAGCTGATATCAATAAATATGATTACAATAACAATAATAACAAAATCCCCTAGTAATGTGAGAGATGACGTAAAATACATAGATAACAAAGGTACTGATTAAAATCTATTATACTTAACCTCAAGGGTAGCCGAGTTGGTAAGGGATCTTTGTCTCAAGATGCGTGTGATTTTGAGTTTAGTTCCTCTTATCTTCTTGGGGTCACTTATACAGAGTGTTTAATACATTTTATTTTTTTCGATGAAAGTTGAATGAAAAATGATTCGATTCATTTGATTATGGGGTTAGTATGAGAAATCATTGACGGGAGAAGGGAGTGGACGCTTATGATTAAAACGGGAAAACTTAAGAGTCAGGAGATCAAGATTTGGGGGAAACAAATATTCATCTTGCTTGCAATGGTTTTGGACAAGTGTCACATGATCTACAAAAAATAATAGTATTAACAATTCAAACATGGGCATTTGGTCTAGTGGTATGATTCTCGCTTAGGGTGCTAGAGGTCCCGAGTTCAATTCTCGGAATGCCCCTTTTTCATTGTTGAAGATCAATTACTTATTTTATTTTACATCAATCATACTTTATTTTTTTGCTAACCAAGGTATTCCGCTCAGTTTACGTACACTTTGACTAATTCCTGGGGGGAGACTTGCGTGAGCTACTCACTATTTTGGTTGGAAACAATGACCACATATTATCAATATGGAATTATTACCCCATATCTGTATCTCATATGGGTTTCTCAATTTTCGGAATGGCTTCCATAAGTGCTAAAGAAGATGTAAATTTGAAATTGATCCCATTTACCGAAATCAATTTTAATTTTACCTTAAAAATCTTGCATCAAATTTTCTACATCAAAATCAATTATTATAATAAAAGGTTGAAATGATTTTATATTCCAATTATGGGACATTGAGGAAATTAACATGTGAGCTGCTGACAGAAGTGTAAAAAGGGGCATTCCGAGAATCGAACTCGGGACCTCTCGCACCCAAAGCGAGAATCATACCACTAGACCAAATGCCCACTCAGATGGCAGAAAAAGGTTAGTTTACATTGATAATATTAGGTCGTGTCTCCACCCCAACCCAACCCAACCCAACACCGTATCGTTTTCTCGACTGCTCTAAGTGAGATAGGAAACACTTTCTTGTCGTGTCCCCTATTTATTTACCATAACTATTACAACAAATTCAACCTTATCCTAATTCAATGGGTCGGGTACATGAAAGATCCAAACAAGGACGAATGCAAAGATCCATGCAAAAAGATTGAATGACTATGATTGAATATAATAAGGTGCCATTTATTTACCTAACGTATCTCTATAGATCAATCACATGCTTATTATGATATATTATAATAAAGTACTAACTGTTTACCTAATGTACCAATATGGATCGACCAAGTCAAAGTGTCATACATACATTATGTCCACCAGCAAGACAATCAATCACCTAACTTACTTTTATGAAAGGAGGAATGAATAATCTTATCCCAACTAAATGGGGTCACCTACATGAATCCTTATCCTCCAATCAACTTTATTTGAGGTCAAACTTGATACAAGGCCCAAGCTATGCGTATCTTTCGGTTCCATGACTTATTAACATCCCTATTTTCTAACTAACGATATTTTCCAAACAATTTTATTAAGGGTTTCTTTTGTATTAACAATGTGTACATGTTTGGTGTACTTATTTAACCTTTTTTTTTTTTTCCTTTCCCCTACAAAGATTAGTAGTTGTGACTTGGCAAAAGGCCTATTGTTAATGAAGAAGGGTCTTCTAAATCACTGGAATATATTGTTTGAATCATTCCAATCCTCAATAGTAATGCATTACCATCATCATCATCATCCCTTGCCGATCCTCAAAGCCCATAATGTTAAAACAGAAAGAATTAAGGGCCCGTTTGATAACGTTTCTGCCGTTTCTGTTTCAAGAAATGACAGAAACATAAATTTTAGTTTCTAGAAACAGAAACGGAATTAAAGGTGTTTGATAAATCATGTTTTTAGAAATCGATGGTAACCAGTGAAAGCATTGCCACAAATCGTTTCCAGAAACGGCGAAACAAGTTCGCCTGGGTCGTTTCTTAAACCATAAATAAGTAAAAATTTCTATTTCTATTTCTAAAAATAAGTGAAACGAAACAGTTTTATCAAACACTTTTTGCTCCGCTTCTGCTGTTTCTCAAAACAGCAACGGCAAAAACACATTTTTTGAAACTTTATCAAACGGACCCTAAATTTTCCTCCACTCACATGAAAGAGAGTAGTCACTTAACCCATGGGATTTAATCTTCTGATTGAAGTGAAAAAGAAAAAAAAAAAAAACCTATTTTCCATTTTGACAATAGGAATAGAAATGAAGTTCCAGATGTCCAATCAAAGCATTAAATTACCTTGGATGAAAAAATATTCTGTTCAATATAATAGAAAAAAAAAACCTTAACAAGAGACCTTCAGGAGTTCTTAAGAGATAGTGAGCTGGAGAAAAAGATTGAGCTGAAACTGCACACCAATGTCTTTGTACGTGCACACGCACGTGTGTGTGTCCAAGTCTTCTCAGCTATTAACTAGGCGCCCAACGCATTAGAGAGGAGCATGGGCAACTACAATCATCCATTTCATTTACCAGATCAGGATTACAAGGGCTTTTAACATCAGGAACAAGGGGTGCTGAGATTTGTACTTGGGCACTTGGTCCATCAATTAGCCTCTTCTTGTGTCATAAGCTTCAATCTTGTTATTGTTGTATGGTAAGTTTTCTTCACCATAAACTATTTCATTACTTACCAAGAAGCATGGGGAGTGGAGCTAAGCCGAGTTTCATCACCTATTTTAATGACTTTATAGGTTATTTCTCCATAAACCCATCATGTATGAGGTTTTTAGGGTTTTATCACTTATCTAACCCTCCGCCACCATTCCCTATTCTTTATATATTGCCAAAAATAATTTGACTTCTTCTTCGAATGATAAATGTTGCATCATAAGCACATGAGGAAGTTGAAATCATTTAAATTCAACGTAAGCATAGAATGATGACGTGAACAACATTTCCAATCAAAATTTGATACTGACTGGACAACCTTCCAAAATATAGTATGTTGGATCTACAACCCATAAAATAAAACACAAAATTCACCGAACAGAGCTTAAGAGTCTTGGCACCAAAAAAAGAGTAAGTCAGGACAATGCCTCAACAACTTGCATTCCAGGACACACTCAATCAAACTTCAGCAAAACCAAATCACACAAAAAAAAATGGTGGGAGGGGTTAATACATGCATTCCTGTATACTCGTGCAATTCCATTTGTTGTACAGCTTCCTCTGTAAAGAGAATAATGAAACACAAAGTAGCAGCATCATAAAGATCTTCAGTGAAATTTTTCTTTCTTTTCTTTTTTTTTTTTGGGCGGGGTTGGGGGG
>NC_056565.1:12887179-12903237 GCF_013358625.1 Macadamia integrifolia
TTCGGGTGTTGGGGTTGAGAGAGGATTGTTCTGTCTTAGGTCCCTCTTCATCTCTGCAACTTGGCAGGCTATTCAAAACCGAGAAGGAAAGGTTCCAAACTCAGCCATAGGAACCTGGACTGTTCCTCCATCTTCCATGGCAAAAAGTGTGGGTTTCAAGTAGGCGGCAACTCACTTTATATCTGGGCGGGCAAGACCCAGAAACTAAACCAATATGGTGACCCTGTTCAGTGGGTGTACACCATAGGACTTCACTCATGACCCCAGTGCTTATCAACCCCCCCCCCCCCCCCCCCCCCCCCCCCCCCCCACCCCACCCCACCCCACCCCACCCCACCGCCACCAACAAAATTTTTTTTCTTGAGACTTCCAGAATAGACCGATTGTAAAAACCAAGCAAAACCAGTAAGTTAACAAAAAATTTTCTACTTCAATAAGAAAACTAGTAGGCAGTGAAATGCAATGAGACAAGAAGATTACCAAAGATGTCACATAAACATCTGATGTTAACAGTAATGGGGGCAAAACATGATTAACTAATAGGTCCCACCACTAAACACCTACAAAACATGAAGATAAGGTGACCTAAAGGAATCAAAACAAGAAGATAAGGTAAGATACATTTGAAAATATATATATATATATATAGAGAGAGAGAGAGAGAGAGAGAGAGAGAGAGAGAGAGAGAGAGAGAGAATCATTCATTGTCAGACTATGCACACTTTGAGGAGCAAAGAAAGCTCTATGCATCCAGCACTATCAACTGGGTTGAACAGGTAGTATCAGCCACCGGTCCAAAATGTGAAAGGTCAAAATCTGATCTTTGAAAACCATTCAAAATTTCACAAGCATTTGGGTGGAAGATACAGGCTACAAGTGATACTGAATGAACCAGGGACATGCACTGGATGGGATAAGACTTACCATCTCATATTTTAATTCCACCAAATCTAGGGGGACGGCAATGATGCAGGATCAAGCTCCCAACAGTCTCTCAACCTGCCATTTTCCACCTCCGTCAGCCGGAATGCAGGAACCTGATGAGAGAACCTAAGCAACTCTCTACATGAGATCTCCAAGGTGACTTTTGACCCTCTTCTCGTTGCAGCCTTGTAAACCGTCTTATAACCATCGACCAGGACCAGGAACTGCACTTTTGTTCGCAAACTATTACGCTCAAGGATTTCTACTACATCATACTTGCAGTCAGGCAGATTGGAAACAGTCCATTTTGCATCCCAGTTCTTGTACAATGCCCAAACCTCACCTTCCCTAGGGTAGATGGAATATTTGTTCTTACCAGTTTGTTCAGCTTCTAATTGATGGGAAAAGGAACCGGTGTTATCATATTCGGTATCCTCTTCAGTTTGAAATACACCACAGCAGACAGGCATATCTTTATTAGTCCACTCAATACTACCTCTTGGCAAAGCGCAGGCTTCGAGCCATGTGATTGACACCTTGAAATCTGGTGCATGAGTAATTTTCTTTATTTTCCCATAGAACTTAGGCATGCCATCATGGTCACTATACATTGCCCAGACCTGACCAGTCTTGAACTTCTCGGTGGTTTTGCCAGTGTTGAAATCATAGAATTGTGTCTCCGGGATTTCATCAGGTTCTGAAGATGAAGCAGGACCAGAACTAGGATCTTCATTTATGCTGTCTGAAATGGTGTCATCAACCACTATATGCCTCTCCTCATCATCCCGACATGTTGATACACCTGCTTCAGCGAAGCCATCAAAGCTGCCATTTTTTACATTGTTCAGATGATTCTGTGTCTTCTCCTCATCAGCACACTGACCTGCATTTTCTTGACTGGATTTCTTAAGTGTTTCATTCAGTTCCATCGGATTCTGGTTGCTGTTTTCTGAATTCCTTGTTCCCAAGCCATTTTCCTCATTCAGATCCGAACTATTTTGCTGTCTATCAGGAACTCTAGACTCCATCATGGGCTTTGCATTCTCCTTGGGAAACATTGGACATGAGCTCTTACTTCCATTGTCCAAATTCACATCTTCAGCATGAGCAAACACTTCAACGTCAGTAGGAAGAGAAGCAGGATCAAGTTCATAAGATCCTTCTGGAACATCATCTCTTTCCGTACCATTCATTCTAAAAGAAGGTATCCTGTGGGAGAACCTCAATATTTCATTGGGTGGTATCTGAAATGAACAAATGCCGTCCTTCGGAATTTGCCTAAACAGGCTGACAAATCCTTTCATCTTACCCAAGTACACAACACTAATCCCAGAGTCATCGAAATATTCTGAAAGGACTTCTACAAATTCATACTCATATTTCCGATGGTTCTCTGGATCAGAGTTCCATTTAATATCCCAGTCCTTGAAGAGTGCCCACGTTTCTCCCTTTCTAGGGTATATCTTGAAAGTATTCCTACGGTTGCCTGTCTCCCACGTAATCACATGAGAGAACATAAGCTGATCTTGAGTATCTTCGGTCTTCCCATGTTTGAAACTACCACTGGCAAAAGGCAAATCCTCCTCGACCCAAGCAATCTCATCTTCTTCTTCTGGAGTAGGCTCCAGCCAAGTAATCCGTATCTTGAACTCAGGTGAATACACTTTCTTAACACGGGCATAGAACCTAGGCATGGCATCTATAGTATCATAAAGAGCCCAGATCTGGCCAACAGCAAACTTTTCTGGTTCTCTTAACTGGTCAAAGTTACTGAAATCTGGATCGGGAATATCATAAAACTCAGGATCTGGCATGGTCTTGGGACTCTCAATTGATTTAGAATCATCATCAAGTTTGGACCTTCCTTCATTGTCACCCACCACATCCGTTTCTTTCCCATTTCTTTTGCATGTCTCAGTTTCATTCCTTCCATTTGGTAAATTTTTTTCAGGAGGGTTCTCCATTTTCACATCATTGTGAAAAGCAGCATCAGAAGTGGATGGTCTATGGATTTTGGGGAACCCTCCTGGAGAAGCAGCATCCTTATTCTTCTCCTGTGTCGCATGAAATGATCCACTCACCCTTGATCTTTTTGGAGGGCTTGAGAAGTCATCATCATCACTTACATCTTCTTTATAAGTAACATTATTCTTTTGCCTACTGGACCTCCGAGGGTAACGGGCCCCAGTGAAACCAGAGTTTTGCCCAGCCGGATGAGAACCATCTTCTTCCATGTCACTGCTGCTTCCAGTGTCAAAACTTTCACTACTGTCTTCATCTAATTTCCTTTGCCTCTTCTTATCCGTGTTCCCTGAAGGTTTTAACCCCTCATTTTTTTCTTGGTTCTTGGGCCTTCTCTTGCCTTCTTCCCGAACTCCCATATCCACATTTCCACCTTCTTTTCCCGTGCCTTTAGAATCTCTACTAACATCAAAAGTACTTCCTGTCTTTGGGAAATGCTGTTGTTCCCAGGTCCCAGAGCCAAAAGTTCTCTGAGACCCTACACCAGGAGGGTTCCCAAAAGTACCTTGTGAACCCACTTTAGTACCCTGACCAGGTACCTCTTTTTGTTGAGTAGATGCAGATTGATCCCTGTTGGCTCCTCCAGCGGGACCCTGAGCATCCATATCATAGGCAACGAAAGGCTTGGTGCAACTTTGACATCGCAAAGCCCTGTTCAAAACATTTCTGTAATACTGGTACCTAATACCACAAAATGGGCAGAGAGTCCAGAAAGTTTGTTCACCCTTCTGCTGTTCTTGATTCATGTTCAAGCCTGTGAACTGCTGGGAAGTAGTACTCGTAAAATTGTTCCGAGTAACAGGAGGTTTCGTGACAAAAATGTTTCTATTCACTGGCTGCTGTGGCTGCCTTGGTGCAGCAGTTCTCATAGAGTGTTTACATTTCATGTCATATATAGTTCGCTTTTGCTGATCTGTAAGCACCCTTTGTGCTTCCCCGATCAGCTTAAAGGCAGCTTCTGCTCCAGCAAACTTGTTCTTGTCAGGATGAAGCTGTAGGGCAAGTTTCCGGTACTGCTTTTTTATGGATGCTTCATCAGCTGTTTGAGTGATTTGAAGGATTCCATACCAGTCCATCTCTGAATGAAGGAACTTCTGCTCAGCAGAACAGTGAACTTCACAAACAGTAAGCATCTGGGAGATGTTATCTAGATCTGGGTACAGTTGTTGAGCCTTGAGAGCAATCTTCCGAGCTCCCACAAAATCTTTATTTTGCATCTTCTTCTCAGCAATTTCCTTGGCTCTAATAGCCTCTTCTTTGTTGCAGTCCATCATTGATGCCATACCTTCTAACTCAGCTTCCCTCATGGACGGTTTCTATCTCTCTCTTGGACTGGACAACTAACGTAAGCAAAAATGCAATGCATTGCCTGGATCCTCACCCATCCCTCTTTTCCACGTTCAACAACTGTCACAGATTCTCAAGCGATTTATAAATTCTATGAACCACACTTCGAGTGAGCATCCACACAAGCCACCACAATATCTATGTCAAGTTGGCACTCCAATTCAAAGACGCACTGTCATCCAAACAAGGAGGAAATAACTTATTTCCAAATTTTGAGCACACAAATAAACCAAGAAAGCAAGAATACACCTAGCATCCCAATAGGGAGAAAACTTGTAAAAGAGAAAAAACGCATATAGGAAAAGAGACACAACCATAGTCCTTTACAGGGGGTAAGAAGAAATACCAGAAAATCCCAAACAGCCCTAGATTCCACCAACGTATACAACTAAGGTCCTGAAAACTTGAGAAAAACCAACAACACGATACCATGAATTTATTAACCCGTACAAACATGGAAATAAGAAACGTACAGACCAAATAGACAATATTAAAGCAGCTGATTGTGTGCGAAGGAACCATAAAAAACCCCATTTTGAAATTTAAACAAACAAACTTCATGCCTCAGCTAGAAATTCAAATTTCAACTAAACGAGTAGAACCAGAAAACCCCACAGAAAGCAATTGCATGCTTGACTATAACACATAAACATCTTCAGTTCACCATAAGGGAGCACCTCCACACCAAACCAACACAAAAACCTCCATACCAGGAACAAAATACACCACAGGAACCCTAATTCTATGCACACAAACTAAAACCCACCTCAAACCCTAGATTCTAAACCGTAAATGAAACCGGATTTGCAGAAACGAGTAACAAAACCACAACGACCAGACCAAATACATCAACAAAAATTCCTTTAACAAACAACCCTAAAATGAGGAAGAGAAATCAAGAAAAATCCCCCACGCAAATGCAAATGTTTGCCCGTCTAATGAAATATCGTAAGAAATTTATTTCAAATTCGAACAGTTTAAAACCCTATAACGAAGGGTACTCAATGAAAAAACAATCTAATAGAGGCAAGTTAAGAACAGTTACTGTCACGAACAAGATACAAAAAAAAAAATGTAGAGAGGAAATAGTAGACTTACTTGTTAGATTTCGAAGATAAACAAAGCCTGAAATTTGATTTCCTAGAAGAGAAAGTGAGATTGAACAAAAGAAAAAAAAGGAACTGAAGAACAGAAAGAGAGGGAAAGTTGCAGACCCAAACAAGGCAGGCAAGGCACCCCGCCCAGCGGGAACCAAATACAAGAAAATAGATGAGAGAAAAGGCCCCAAATTTCTCAGTAATTCCTTGGAGCCCCTGTTTATCAGTTCTTATACTTCCATTTCCTGTTAATTACATATAATTACTTATTTTAATTACATTTCTTACTGTATTTCTAGATTACTTCGATATTTTGGGGATGAGAGACACGTGCTTCAAATGGTTTTGTATTGACCTGGTTTAACTCGGGTTGTTGGTCCGGGTGATGTTAACCGGTTTGATTCGGGTTTAGATCAGAATCAAATTAATTGGTCTCAATCTTAGAATCATAACCAATTGCTAATTAGAGAGTGGATCAGGTCCTCATACGATAATCATTCTCGTACAAGTCTGATCCACATAGATAGAATTCATCCAAAGACAAACTCTGAGGTGAATTCCATCAGTGTGGATCAAACCATACAAGAATGGTTCTCATACGAGAATCTGATTCACAATCCGCTGAGATTGTGTAAATATCGTTATTTCACGTAAATATTACATTAATTATTACATTCAGTTAACTTTCCATTTTTTTTTTTGAAAATCATTTTCACCGCTACATTAAATACTGTGGGAATAAGTCAAGGGGCAATTAAAAGAAGAGCGAGAGAATGTTGCTTGGTTGCACGCCTTTGCACCTAGATTCGAAGGCGCAATATAATCATACTGCTCCCTATTAGATAATTGGTCGAGCGCTCCCATTGGCTCCCTTGCTGGCATCGATACCACGTGACTAGATAACGTTCTTTTCCCTTTAAAAAATGTTATAGTTTCTTAGTTCACCACTTCGGTAACTAACAAGTTGCACCTAATATAGAAACATGTGGATTCAATGATATAATCATATTGCTCACTGTTGGATAATTGGGCGTACGCTCCCATTGGCTCCCTCGTTAACTTCGATGCCACGTGACTAGAGAACATTCTTTTCCCTTTAAAAAATGCTATAGTTTCCTAGTTCACCACTTTGTTGACTAACAAGTTGCACCTAATATGGAAACATGAGGATTCAATGATATAATCATATTGCTTCCTGTTGGATATCTAGGTGTGCACTCCCATTGGCTCCCTTGCTGGAATCGATGCATGTGACTAGATAACTTCTTTTCCTTTTAAAAAATGTTATAGTTTCTTAGTTCACCACTTTGGTGACTAACAAGTTGCACCTAATATAAAAACATGTGGATTCAATGATATAATCATACTGCTTCCTGTTGAATAACTGGGCGTGTGCTCACATTGGCTCCCTCACTGGTGTCGATGCCACGTGACTAGACAACGTTCTTTTTCCCTTTAAAAGATGTTATAGTTTCTTAGTTCACCATTTCGGTGGCTAACAAGTTGCACCTAATATAGAAACACGTGGATTCAATGATATAATCATATTGCTCCCTGTTGGATAACTAGGCGTGTGCTTGCATTGGCTTCCTCGCTGACGTCGATGCCACGTGACTAGACAACGTTCTTTACCCTTTAAAAGATGTTATAGTTTCTTAGTTCACTACTTCGGTGACTAATAAGTTGCACCTAATACAGAAACACGTGGATTCAATGGTCTATTTTATGAAACTGAATAGTGAGTGGAAAACCTTGTTGGTGTACGATATCTTGTATTCCATCACAATCCAGGGAGTACTGGTGCGCGCAGGTGCCTCAGCAGGCAAGACGGTGGTTCCACTAGCCGGTTAGAGAGCCGTGGGCGTTGCAACGAGGTCAGGGGGCCCCCTGCATAGCTGGGTGTTGGGGGGTGCAGCCCCCCGTTCGAATTTTTTTATTTGAGGGTAGTTTTGTACTTTCTCCGGATTAGGATTTTTCGCTATATATTTGTAACGAGAGTTTCTTTCTTTGTAATGCAAGCAATACTGAGAGGTGTGAGAGACAAGCATTGTAACCGTATTCTCCATTGATAGTGAAGCATAATCTTATCTCACCGAGGACGTAGACAATCTTGTCGAACCTCGTAATTTTATGTGCATTGTTTATTTTTATTTTTTTCATTATTTTGTGCATCATTTTAGGTTGCGTTTTTACAAAACTTAAGGGTTCTCAGTTCTAATTCTAGAATAAAAAATAAAAAAGCACTCTTAAGTGCTTGGACCAAACTGATCAATCAGTAATCCGTTCTAATCGGTTTTCAGATATTATCAGTGGGTTTCAATTTAGTTCGTTGGTTTTGATCCAAGATTGATACCCTAATATGAGGTGGCTAAGGAACTCTAACGGCTAGGACCAATCTAATCAACCAATAATTTGTTCTAATCGGTTTTCACTCATTGATACCCTAACATGAGTTTGTTAATTTAAGTGAAAAGATAATATATTGTTTGAAATATTTTTATACCCTATTGATAGGCTGAGATATTATTTTATAGTATAATATAATCAATTTACATGTTACAAATGGATTAACTCCTAGAGTTTGAAAATAAAAATATATAATCAATTTACGAATACAAACGGAAATCAATTCACGACTCTCTCAAGTTGAAGATGGGCACTTGAGAATCTTCAACTTTTCTCGCAAGAGGATTATTGGTAGATAAGGGTTTTATGAGAATCTCAAGCAATTGATATTTGACGGAGATGAACTTGACTTCCAAGAGACCATGTGCCACCAATTGTCAAACAAAGTGAAATTCCACCTCAATATGTTTTGTGCATGCATAAATAAAGAGTTTATTGTAAGATAAATAGCACCCAATTATCACACCATAACATTCGCGGTTGTAAGATGGACATGCTAAGCTCCTATAAAAGCGATTTATAAATCCAAAAGATCTCATTAGTGGCATTAGCAATGACGCAATACAAAAGAGAGACTTGTGAAATTTGCATACATTTTGATGGTTGTGTCATTTAAACATCTTAGTTGAGCGTTCGATGAAGAAAACCATTGCTCAAGTGGTGCAACTCCTGTCCGTTAGCATTGGGTAAGGATAATACAATGAGCACAATTGTGAGTTTCACTAGTGAACTAAATGTCTCTATATAATCAATGTCCTCCTGTTGATTGTAGCCCTTGATACTATACAAAGATGAGATATTGTTTGATTGTTTCTCATACCCTAAGTATGGAATATATGTTCTTTACCAGAATAATGTAATCAATTTACAATTACGAATTGATTAACTCCTTGAGTTGGAAATTTGAAATATTCAAAACTTAAATATAAATATTTAAATTTCAAATGCAGTAATCAAATTCTTTACTTTTTAACATATTTAAAGAAAAGCAAGAACCCTGTCGTACGCATTGTGTGTGTGTGTGTGTATTTTCTTATTTATTCTATATTCACCCGTGGGTTGTCCAGATGGTTAGAGCGAACTGGGGATTGTGTGGATTAGCGACTCTCCATCTGTACATCTGCGATTTAAGAGGAGATCATGGCGGTGGGTTGCTATGCTAGTCTCCCCGAGGATTAGTCAAGGTGCGCATAAGCTGGCCTGGACACCTTGGTTAACAAAAAATAAGAAAAGAAAAGCAAGAACATAACATTAAGCTTTAACTTTAACGAAGCCTACGTCCAACATTGAGTAGAGAAAATGAGTCTAATCAAGGTAACCTTTTTTTACTAAGGTAAGCTCTTTGTCACAATATATATCTACTTTATTTGCTAAGAATAAAATCCCCCAAAGCTAAATTTGTAAGAGGAAAGATCTCCTTCCTTATGTGTTATTGGGAGGCTTTGGTAGACCTTCTAAAATTATTACTAGCTAAAAAATCCAAATCTTATTAACCTCACTATGAAGCAAAATTCCAAATCATGAATAATCTGGAATATTTTTTTTTTCAGATTTGTTGTTGCTTTGTTGCCCAAATTGTCAACCCACTCTTGATCAACAGATTGGAGCAGTTAGATCTCGGTAGAACAAATCAGGAAAGGATCCTTCACTTCTTATTCCTATATATAAAAGGGTCTGGATATTGACACAATTCATCTCATTCTTCTTTGTAGTAGAGTACTTCAGTAGATTTCGTTTCATTTGTTGTTTAATTCAGTCTTAATTTTGGGTTATTTTCTATAAAATGAAATTTCGATAATAATTAAAAAAATAATAATAATAAATAAAGAGAAGTTTTTATGTCTCAAAAATCTTGTTTCAAAAAAATACGCCATCTAGGTACTTTACCAGGATTAACTCGTAAAAACCTACAACTGAAAGTGATCTTAGAAACCAATCTCATATCAAGAAAAGATCTTAATATTGAATTCGTAGAAGAAAAACAAAATTTTGAAAATTTTCCTCACTTGCCAATTTAACGTTACTTCCTTCCTCAACACTTACCATAATTGAAGTAGGGGAAGTTTACCAAATTATACTGATGATGTGGCAACAAAAAGGATTGGATCATTATTGTGGGTAGGGGTGTCAATTCGTGGCCCAACCCGACTAAATCGATCGGGATCAATCGTTTATAGACCGGCCTGGCCTGGACCGTTTATTAAACTTGTTGGGCTTGAGCCCGGCCCGTTTATAAATGGTCGGTCTCGATTTTGCTACTTGGATCGTCGGGCACCCGATCGAGATCGACCGAATAACGCCCGACCGAGACCGGCCTATTGTGCACCGACTTAGCCTGACCCTTTAATGATTGTAGAATACCTATTTTACCCCCCCAAATTAAAGAATAAAAACAAAAAAGTAAAAGACATGTTCACATTTTAAATAGTGGTTATATTTGGTATTATTTATTGATTTATTGTCATTTTTTTGGGCTTGCATGAGTGGGCCAGAATATAAGAGCACATTTTAAAGAGGGCCCGTTTAAAAACCGGTTAAAGCCAATCTAACATTAAACATGTCCGTAGTCGGTTAAGGCCCGACTAAAGCCCGATTAAGGTAGCCCGATTATAGCCCGAGACTGACCGACCGAATATAAAGTGTACCATGCCCTCAATAACTAAGCCCGATTAGTTAAATGGGCGGACACGGTGTAGCCTTTGAAAGTCTTCAAGCCCGATTAAGCCCAACCGAAACCAGACCGGCCCTACCGGTTGACACCCCTAATTGTGGGGACCTTACTAAACTGAGTTGGTGATGTGATAGCTTGGTTTGGCTGGGTCTTTAGACTTTGATACGGCTCATTGTGAGCCCCGACCAATAAGTTAATTATTGGTATTGGTATTGGTTGATATTGATACCATATTGATTTAGGATCGGTCAAAATTATTTCTATTTTATATAAAGATTAGATGTTTTTGACAGTTTTACCTATAATATCGATATCTTGGATCAGCCTATTAGAATAGCAAGGGGTTCAAATCTTAGAACCCAAGTTGAATAAACCACACAAAAAAATAATTACATGAATCCAATAAAATTATTAAAGTATAGAGGATCAATTTATACATTTCACCAAGTATGTTGAAGATGATCTACGTCATTCTTTGACTTTTTCACTTCTTTTAGTTATGGATCTTCTACAGTTTCTTAAACCTCATTTTCTCACTTTAGTGGTAAAGTGGAAAAGAGTGAATTATGATTGTAGGGACCTAAAACTTAGTATTTATAATAATGTCTTGCATTCAAAACCCTAAACCATAATGAATTGGACCAACATATCTCTAAACTTGAGAGTGAAACAAACCAACTTAACTCTTACCCATTTAATCAACCTAAATATTAATTAAATTCATAAATCCAACACAGCCAGGTATCGAGATCAATCTTAACCAATATCAATACGATATGATCAACTCAATACCGACATCTAAAATCATGGCCACAACACATATGAACCTTTATAAATATAAATGTGATTGTAGTGGACTTCAATATTGATCAAAAGTGGAATCCAGGCTACATCACAATTTCATCATCACTTTAGCAGCGTGGCTAAAGGAAATTTTCTTGTTGACAATCTTTAATATGTCAAACAATTTGTAGTAGATTTTTTTTTTTTTTTTTTCGGCCGTCTTAGTACAATTTTTTTTTTTGCATTTTCTTAAAATGAAAATAAAACCTATTATTTTACATATGTAGATGAAAACATACGAGGCAATGATAAATTTTTTAAAATGACAATGATTAGTCAATTTCAAATAATTTTGAAAACCCTTTTTTACCCTCTCTTAATGAATTTTTAGACAAAGTGATCAAGGGACAATCAAAACAATGTTTCATTTCCTAAGTACACCTCTGGAAATGTCATTCAAACAATTCTATAGCTAAAAGCAACCAAGTGAGGGGGTCGGTCTAAGTATGCTCAAAAGGCCAGGCCGGTTCAAGCATATTATCTAACTCTCAAAGCATTGACCACAGTGATCTCAAATGGGGTGAGTAAGGAGGGGGATCATTAGGACTTGGTTATTGACTTCTTATAGTGATGGTCCTCACACTGGGCTAGACAAAGGGGCACATTGGGTCACACTTACTATTACAGTTACTACACTAGTGCTACTATTTCAAGAATGGGTGAAAGAGGTAGGAGAATCAAACTAACAACCTTTCATAGATTTATGCTAGACCCAACCATCAAATTGCTTGCCATTAAGCTAGAAGCTTAACCCCACTTGACCACTAACTTATTACAAGAAGATAGCTAAATGGAATATCCTTAACAGTTATTAGACAAATTTTATTAATCCTCGAGATCTGTTTGACGCAAATATGTGAAATAAATTTCAGGTGATCCTAACTCTCTAAATTATATGATTTAGACAATCTAAATTTGGAAAACGAGGGAAAGTGACAACTAAGGGCCTAAGGTTGTCGGTCACAAGGATTGCATGTGTTAGACATATCGCCTTGTTCCTTCATGTAAAAAAATTTCATATAATTTGTAAAGGAAAAGGAACTCTAAAAGACAGTGTGGCCCCTATGTCTAGACACAATTGGGAAAAATGATCAGCCCACCCCTCATGAGAGGTAGAAACTCTATCCTTGTTGATGCTTCAACTAGTGGTCCCATTGGCCCATGCGCCAAGAAAAAAGATCCTCTCGAATTATTGGGCACCCAATTAGCCATTCGATGGTTAGGGTGGACCTAAGGATGTGTGCCTATGTGTTGGGATGCGTATCCAATTCCTCCCAACAGTTGGATGACTAATTGGAAAACCCACTAATTGAAAGGAGTCAGATCCATAGATTGATATAAGGGCCACATTGCCTATTAGAAACCCTCACTTTGTAAATATTACACATAATCAAGTTAGAGAAACAATGATTTAATTTAATTTTTTCTTTGGTCCTTGAAAGGATAAGGTGCCATTGGAAAGAAAAGGAATTAAATTAGATCCATTCTCCTATTGGAATTTAGATTTCTTCTTTTATATATTTATGTTATTATATTTAGAAACATAGAAATGAGGTTTTCTCTTCGCACAATAATCTCAATCCTCGGTCTATTCTACAGTAGGTAGACTGTAGAATATTGAGTCTTTAATGGCATCAATCCGTATTCCATTACTAAACAGGTGATCATACCTACACCCATCACATAATCCAAAATATTTTGATTCTCCCACCACAAAATCCTAATCTGCACTGGTGTCACTGACATCACTAAAAGTATTTCTAGATGGATTAGCTCTATTATAATGGAAGGGAAATATGTTTTACTTTCTACCAACTATTTGATGACAAAAAACTCTTGAAGCATCAAGGGGCCTTCTCCATAAGATGAAGTAAGTTAAAATGGAAAGATGGGAGGTAAACAAAATTTGGAGTGATGATGAAAACACAGGGAAGCTTTCGAATGGAGACAACACTACTTTTTGGCCATGAAATGCCATCCCCTCTTGTTTTGGATTTATTAGCTATTTTGTTTAAACGAAACTTTCTATCTCAAAGCTGATGAACTAATTACATTACTCTAAATCATAGCCTAGAGGGCTATAAACAATAAACTCTTGCTCAAGACAATTAACTCCATGTGTTGACAATTTTTTTAGATAATTATATATTTTTCTTTGTTATCATAAAAATAAATAAATAAATAAATAAATAAACAAATAAAATAAAAATCCACTCGTAACATATTCTAATTCTTACAATCTTACTTTAAAGGGGAACAAGAACTTTGGGCAAGAGAATGGTATGGTGTAGGTATATGCCAGTGTATGGGCTAATGAGAGGGTACATAGGAGTATCTTCAAAGCGAGGCCAGCACGATCTTTCCATACTCATTGTCTCTAGGTGTGAACCTGCACCAATAGGTAGCATTCTTTCTTTCATGAACTTTTTATTCAAGTTTTTTTCCCCCCAATTACACCTCTATGACTTTATAGATGTATTTAGAGCTTTATACTTTCTATTAATTATCATTTGTCTCATTCCCAAAAAATTTTAAGTGGGATATAAATAGGTTGTGATATTTTTTTTTTTTTTTTTTTTTTTTTTTTTTTTTTTTTAATGATGGTAAGAGTGTCAAAGTGGGCTCGTAAGGTCGCTCTAACTTGAACTGAATAATTGAAGCATAAGATCAGCTAAGCCACTTATTAAACGAGTTTGACTCAAGCACCAATCGATCAATAATTGAGCATTCTCGGTGGAAGGTAGTTGTCTGATGGACATCCTGATTGTGACTAACCGATAATCAACCATTTATAGTTTGTTTAAGCCTATTTAACCCAATTATAGCATATTTATGCTCTGTGATTACTTAAACATATGAAAATAATTAGACTCAACCAAAACCAACCCCCCAACCAGTCGACACCCCTAGTAAATGTTGCGTTGGGGCTATTGTAGTCTGCGTAGTATTAGTCGAAGTACATCAAGCACCGATTCATTGATCAGATTGGAAATGATTGAATCACAAACAGCCAACACAGATTCCGATTTTACCCAGTCATAAGGAGGACAGTTGGATCGGGCTGTCCGATAAATTCACCCAAAACATTTTCTGCCATTGATGAGAGTTTATCAGAAATGGAGATCTTCATCGGACGGGTCTGAGATCTCCAATTTCAAAACTTCAATTGATCATGATTCTAAAACTCGGATTGCAGTGGTTGGATCGTATTGGTATTAGTCTTGACCGATCTCCAATCCTGACCTATCGGATTCTAATACTGGGTAAGGTCCAAGGTAAATCTAAGGTAAAATTGTAATAAAAATAGATTTTTATTAAAAAACAAAAGTAAATCTATCTGATACGATCTGATTCAGATTGATTTGAATCAATATCGGACTTGATCGATCCCATGTTTTAGAACCTTACCCTGAAGGTGAAGGTAAAGCAAATAAAAGCACATAATTCACATCTTTCTTCTTCTTTTTCACAGTTTCACGCACCTGTTGATGATCAGAGCTCCATCTCCTTTTCTTCAACTGGATTATTTTCTTTTCTATGCATCCTCTTACAACGTTTCAAAAATGGGGATTGAAGATATTGATAAATTCTGTAGAGGCACAAAAAATCTCACATCAGTTAGCCATGTGCTATGTAAGTGTATATATGATACGACCTCCCTTATATGGACGAACGTTTTAAAATCATGAGATCTCATTTACCAAAATGGATAATATAATGCCATGGTGACGTGCATTACATGGAAGTATTCAATTTTAGATTTTTTAAACCATAACCTATTGTTTCTACAAATGCCCCTCAATATACCATACTACCCAAGAAAATAAAGACACATGTCATCACGAAATCATTCATGAAGAATAATTGCACTCTACTTAAAAAGAATTGTTCTAGACTAATTAAAGGGATGTTAGTTCTATGCTTTAAAATCACAAAATCAATATTCTTATTAGTCTCGACTGATACTGATAAGGTGCATCGTATGGGATGATTTGATTTCAAAAACCTTTTTTTTTTTTTTTTTTTTTCTTTCAAACATATCATATCGATTACGATACTATGTTTTAGAACCATGATCAATATTTGCTAATAAGAACATTTGACATAAAATATATGGTTTTGGTATGTGTCTGGAAAAACTCAATCTAGAAATCGACTTATTAAGTAAGAAGATTCAAGATTATATAAACCCACATCAATTCTGTTAAAAAATTGATGTGAGATCAATCCCCCATATGATTGATATAGTCATAACTACTTTCCCATGCATAAGCTTCATCAAAAGAAAAAAAAAAATTCCGCATGGGTCTCACAGTAGCTAAGTAGCAATAACTCTTGGCTTGCTTGCTGTCATTTCCCCAATTTACCATTCTTGATGTGACGCAACAGCCTCTCCTTCAATATCTAAAAATGACAAAAAAAATTCTTTTTTTTTAGGTGGGGAATGATTTATAATCTTAATTTTTTATTCTCATAATTGAACTTTTTTTAATTGAAGATAAAATTTATCATTTCATGGATGTATTTGAAAAGCGTGTGTAACCGTAACAACTCTTGTAAAATAACATAATTGTTCGTTATTATCAAATATTTTTGAAAACTCTCTTTTACTCTTTAAAAAAAAAAAAAAAAACTTTTGAAAATAAAACAATGGGTAATTCAAAGAAAGTTTCATATTTAAATATATTTATAGAGGTCTTATTCGAACAATTCCTAAAGATAAAAAGAACACAACCCCCTCCGCACCT